>NW_026906200.1:300000-537770 GCF_033807715.1 Cololabis saira | reverse complement strand
GACCCCCTGTTTGGACCCTGACCAGACTTTGGGAACAGTGGGTGGTTCAGCAGAGTGGCGCAGCGGAAGCGTGCTGGGCCCATAACCCAGAGGTCGATGGATCGAAACCATCCTCTGCTAGATACAACTTCAGCTATATTATGAGTCTACTCGGGGACTGGTGGTGGAAGCTGGGGGTATGGTGGTTATGCTGCTGGAGACTGGTGGTGATTTTGCTGGGGTCTGGTGGTGGAAGCTCCTGGGGTCTGGTGGTGATTTTGCTGGGGTCTGGTGGTGATTTTGCTGGGGTCTGGTGGTGAATGCTCCTGGGGTCTGGTGGTGAATGCTCCTGGGGTCTGGTGGTGGAAGCTCCAGGAGTCTGGTGATGGAAGCTCCTGGGTTCTGGTGGTGGAACCTGGGGGTTGAGCTAGTGGGGTCTCGGGGTGGAAGCTGGGGGTCGAGCTAGTGGGGTCTGGGGGTGGAAGCTGCTGGGGTGCTCCTGGGGTCTGGTGGTAGAGACTTTTTTAAAGCTTGATGATTATACTTCATCACTGAGAGTTATGTGTGTTCTCATTTTTTAAATGTTTTTTATGAAAAGTACTTTGATTTGTACATGAGATGTGTAATACAAATAAGCTTTCCTCACTTCATAAACTTAAATTCCTTATGTTTGAGTTATCTTTATTTCCTCTTAGCTTTAAGCCAGGTGATTATCAGACTTGACGACTTATTGTCGCACACCAAAGCTAACAATGGAACATACAATCTTTAGAGTCTGAAGTTTTTAAAGATAAGTAAGCAGTTTGGCCAGTATGGGGATTGAACCCATGACCTTGGCGTTATTAGCACCACGCTCTGACCTTCTGAGCTAACCGGCCTCCATGCTGGCGGCGGCATCCAGGAGTCTGGTGGTGGAAGCTGGGGGTCGAGCTAGTGGGGTCTGGGGGTGGAAGCTCCTGGGGTCTGGTGGTGGAAGCTCCTGGGGTCTGGTGGTGGAAGCTCTGGTGGTGGAAGCTCCTGGGGTCTGGTGGTGGAAGCTCCTGGGGTCTGGTGGTGGAAGCTCTGGTGGTGGAAGCTCCTGGGGTCTGGTGGTGATTTTGCTGGGGTATGGTGGTGAATGCTCCTGAGGTCTGGTGGTGGAAGCTCCAGGAGTCTGGTGGTGGAAGCTGGGGGTCGAGCTAGTGGGGTCTGGGGGTGGAAGCTGCTGGGGTCTGGTGGTGGAAGCTTCTGGGGTCTGGTGGTGGAAGCTGGGGGTCGAGCTAGTGGGGGATAACTGTCACAGACCTGGCTGATTCCATTTAGACTCTAGACCCCCTGTTTGGACCCTGACCAGACTTTGGGAACAGTGGGTGGTTCAGCAGAGTGGCGCAGCGGAAGCGTGCTGGGCCCATAACCCAGAGGTCGATGGATCGAAACCATCCTCTGCTAGATACAACTTCAGCTATATTATGAGTCTACTGTGAGATACTACCCTTGTCTCATTTAATAACAAACATAAAGTAATGTCATTATTTGTACAACTCCTCATGACTATGTTAAGAAGTGTTTTGTTTAGTTTCCTGCAAAGTAAACATAGTGGGAAGTGTTTATTTCCACATCTAATAGTGTACAAACTCAGAATTTCACACAGAGCCTATGAGAAGCATATGAGCGTTTACCATATTTAGTTACAACTACAAAACACTTAACTGACATTTTATTCTTTATTACTGAACTAAATGTTTGTCCAGATGGAAGCAACAGTATTTGTTTCCTTGCACAAGCTGACCAAAGGTCCTAACAAAAGGTCCTGAAACCAGAACATGAGTGAAAAGCAATATACGCCCTGAGCATCTGACAGAGTGCTGTCCATGGTACCAGGAGCGTCTGGGTGTTTAGGGTACCAGGGCCCTGGTCGTCCAAGTCAGCGGGCTGGCTCTTTCACTCCGGTGGCCGGTTGGGGGGGGGCTTAAGAGCGGGTCCCCGGGTTCGGACGGTGAGCCGGGTCTTTGGGTGGCTCCAGGTGAGCCGGGTTTTTTGGGCAGCGGGACGGGGAGCCGCGAGGCTGAGTGGCTTTCAGCGCCGTGCTGCCTGTATGTTTTTCTCCGGGTTGAAGGTCTTGTTTCGGGCCTGAGGCTAAGTGGCTCCGGACCGGCTGTGGTGTGTTTTTCTCTGGGCCGAGGGAAGGGGTAAGCGGATGTAATTCCCGCGATTCTCGGCTGGATCTCCGCGGTCTCAGCGCCACGAGAATGCGGATGAAGCCCCCCGATTCTCGGCTCGGCTCGCCACGAGGCTCTGGTCGAGCTGGTCCGGGGTTCCACGCACCTCCGGGGAATGGTGGTGGAAGCTGGGGGTCTGGTGGTTATGCTTCTGGGGACTGGTGGTGATTTTGCTGGGGTCTGGTGGTGGAAGCTCCTGGGGTCTGGTGGTGGAAGCTCCTGGGGTCTGGTGGTGGAAGCTCCTGGGGTCTGGTGGTGGAAGCTCTGGTGGTGGAAGCTCCTGGGGTCTGGTGGTGGAAGCTCCTGGGGTCTGGTGCTGGAAGCTCTGGTGGTGGCAGCTCCTGGGGTCTGGTGGTGGAAGCTCTGGTGGTGGAAACTCCTGGGGTCTGGTGGTGATTGTGCTGGGGTATGGTGGTGAATGCTCCTGAGGTCTGGTGGTGGAAGCTCCTGAGGTCTGGTGGTGGAAGCTCCAGGAGTCTGGTGGTGGAAGCTGGGGGTCGAGCTAGTGGGGTCTGGGGGTGGAAGCTGCTGTGGTCTGGTGGTGGAAGCTTCTGGGGTCTGGTGGTGGAAGCTGGGGGTCGAGCTAGTGGGGGATAACTGTCACAGACCTGGGTGAATCCATTTAGACTCTAGACCCCCTGTTTGGACCCTGACCAGACTTTGGGAACAGTGGGTGGTTCAGCAGAGTGGAGCAGCGGAAGCGTGCTGGGCCCATAACCCAGAGGTCGATGGATCGAAACCATCCTCTGCTAGATACAACTTCAGCTATATTATGAGTCTACTCGGGGACTGGTGGTGGAAGCTGGGGGTCTGGTGGTGGAAGCTCCTGTGTTCTGGTAGTGATTTTGCTGGGGTCTGGTGGTGAATGCTCCTGGGGTCTGGTGCTGGAAGCTCCAGGAGTCTGGTGATGGAAGCTCCTGGGTTCTGGTGGTGGAAGCTGGGGGTCGAGCTAGTGGGGTCTGGGGGTGGAAGCTGGGTGTCTGATGGTGGAAGCTGCTGGGGTGCTCCTGGGGTCTGGTGGTAGAGACTTTTTTAAAGCTTGATGATTATACTTCATCACTGAGAGTTATGTGTATTCTCATTTTTTAAATGTTTTTTATGAAAAGTACTTTGATTTGTACATGAGATGTGTAATACAAATAAGCTTTCCTCACTTCATAAACTTAAATTCCTTATGTTTGAGTTATCTTTATTTCCTCTTAGCTTTAAGTCAGGTGATTATCAGACTTGACGAATTATTGTCGCACACCAAAGCTAACAATGGAACATACAATCTTTAGAGTCTGAAGTTTTTAAAGATATGCAGAGTAAGCAGTTTGGCCAGTATGGGGATTGAACCCATGACCTTGGCGTTATTAGCACCACGCTCTGACCTTCTGAGCTAACCGGCCTCAATGCAGGCGGCGTGTGTGTGTGTGTGTGAGCGAGCAGGTGGGTCCCCTGAGGGGAAAATACAAGAATGTGTGCGCGTGTGAACTTTTACATGTTGATCTTAACTTCACACTCAGATATACCATATACTTATCTATGGCAGATAACTGTCACAGACCTGGCTGAGTCCATTTAGACTCTAGACCCCCTGTTTGGACCCTGACCAGACTTTGGGAACAGTGGGTGGTTCAGCAGAGTGGCGCAGCGGAAGCGTGCTGGGCCCATAACCCAGAGGTCGATGGATCGAAACCATCCTCTGCTAGATACAACTTCAGCTATATTATGAGTCTACTGTGAGATACTACCCCTTGTCTCATTTAATAACAAACATAAAGTGATGTCATTATTTGTACAACTCCTCATGACTATGTTAAGAAGTGTTTTGCTTAGTTTCCTGCAAAGTAAACATAGTGGGAAGTGTTTCTTTCCACATCTAATAGTGTACAAACTCAGAATTTCACACAGAGCCTATGAGAAGCATATGAGCGTTTACCATATTTAGTTACAACTACAAAACACTTAACTGACGTTTTATTCTTTATTACTGAACTAAATGTTTGTCCAGATGGAAGCAACAGTATTTGTTTCCTTGCACAAGCTGACCAAAGGTCCTAACAAAAGGTCCTGAAACCAGAACATGAGTGAAAAGCAATATACGCCTGAGCATCTGACAGAGTGCTGTCCATGGTACCAGGAGCGTCTGGGTGTTTAGGGTACCAGGGCCCTGGTCGTCCAAGTAAGCGGGCTGGCTCTTTCACTCCGGTGGCCGGTTGGGGGGGGGCTTAAGAGCGGGTCCCCGGGTTCGGACGGTGAGCCGGGTCTTTGGGTGGCTCCAGGTGAGCCGGGTTTTTTGGGCAGCGGGACGGTGAGCCGCGAGGCTGAGTGGCTTTCAGCGACGTGCTGCCTGTCAGTTTTTCTCCGGGTTGAAGGTCTTGTTTCGGGCCTGAGGCTAAGTGGCTCCGGACCGGCTGTGGTGTGTTTTTCTCTGGGCCGAGGGGAGGGGTAAGCGGATGTAAGCCCCGCGATTCTCGGCTGGATCTCCGCGGTCTCAGCGCCACGAGAATGCGGATGAAGCCCCCCGATTCTCGGCTCGGCTCGCCACGAGGCTCTGGTCGAGCTGTTCCGGGATTCCACGCACCTCCGGGGACTGGTGGTGGAAGCTGGGGGTCTGGTGGTTATGCTGCTGGGGACTGGTGGTGATTTTGCTGGGGTCTGGTGGTGGAAGCTCCTGGGGTCTGGTGGTGGAAGCTCCTGGGGTCTGGTGGTGGAAGCTCCTGGGGTCTGGTGGTGGAAGCTCTGGTGGTGGAAGCTCCTGGGGTCTGGTGGTGGAAGCTCCTGGGGTCTGGTGCTGGAAGCTCTGGTGGTGGAAGCTCCTGGGGTCTGGTGCTGGAAGCTCCTGGGGTCTGGTGCTGGAAGCTCTGGTGGTGGAAACTCCTGGGGTCTGGTGGTGATTTTGCTGGGGTATGGTGGTGAATGCTCCTGAGGTCTGGTGGTGGAAGCTCCAGGAGTCTGGTGGTGGAAGCTGGGGGTCGAGCTAGTGGGGTCTGGGGGTGGAAGCTGCTGGGGTCTGGTGGTGGAAGCTTCTGGGGTCTGGTGGTGGAAGCTGGGGGTCGAGCTAGTGGGGGATAACTGTCACAGACCTGGCTGAATCCATTTAGACTCTAGACCCCCTGTTTGGACCCTGACCAGACTTTGGGAACAGTGGGTGGTTCAGCAGAGTGGCGCAGCGGAAGCGTGCTGGGCCCATAACCCAGAGGTCGATGGATCGAAACCATCCTCTGCTAGATACAACTTCAGCTATATTATGAGTCTACTCGGGGACTGGTGGTGGAAGCTGGGGGTCTGGTGGTGGAAGCTCCTGTGTTCTGGTAGTGATTTTGCTGGGGTCTGGTGGTGAATGCTCCTGGGGTCTGGTGCTGGAAGCTCCAGGAGTCTGGTGATGGAAGCTCCTGGGTTCTGGTGGTGGAAGCTGGGGGTCGAGCTAGTGGGGTCTCGGGGTGGAAGCTGGGGGTCGAGCTATTGGGGTCTGGGGGTGGAAGCCGGGGGTCGAGCTAGTGGGGTCTGGGGGTGGAAGCTGGGGGTCTGGGGGTGGAAGCTGGGTGTCTGGTGGTGGAAGCTGCTGGGGTGCTCCTGGGGTCTGGTGGTAGAGACTTTTTTAAAGCTTGATGATTATACTTCATCACTGAGAGTTATGTGTATTCTCATTTTTTAAATGTTTTTTATGAAAAGTACTTTGATTTGTACATGAGATGTGTAATACAAATAAGCTTTCCTCACTTCATAAACTTGAATTCCTTATGTTTGAGTTATCTTTATTTCCTCTTAGCTTTAAGTCAGGTGATTATCAGACTTGACGAATTATTGTCGCACACCAAAGCTAACAATGGAACATACAATCTTTAGAGTCTGAAGTTTTTAAAGATATGCAGAGTAAGCAGTTTGGCCAGTATGGGGATTGAACCCATGACCTTGGCGTTATTAGCGGTCTTTGGGTGGCTCCAGGTGAGCCGGGTTTTTTGGGCAGCGGGACGGTGAGCCGCGAGGCTGAGTGGCTTTCAGCGACGTGCTGCCTGTCAGTTTTTCTCCGGGTTGAAGGTCTTGTTTCGGGCCTGAGGCTAAGTGGCTCCGGACCGGCTGTGGTGTGTTTTTCTCTGGGCCGAGGGGAGGGGTAAGCGGATGTAAGCCCCGCGATTCTCGGCTGGATCTCCGCGGTCTCAGCGCCACGAGAATGCGGATGAAGCCCCCCGATTCTCGGCTCGGCTCGCCACGAGGCTCTGGTCGAGCTGGTCCGGGATTCCACGCACCTCCGGGGACTGGTGGTGGAAGCTGGGGGTCTGGTGGTTATGCTGCTGGGGACTGGTGGTGATTTTGCTGGGGTCTGGTGGTGGAAGCTCCTGGGGTCTGGTGGTGGAAGCTCCTGGGGTCTGGTGGTGGAAGCTCCTGGGGTCTGGTGGTGGAAGCTCTGGTGGTGGAAGCTCCTGGGGTCTGGTGGTGGAAGCTCCTGGGGTCTGGTGCTGGAAGCTCTGGTGGTGGAAGCTCCTGGGGTCTGGTGCTGGAAGCTCCTGGGGTCTGGTGGTGGAAGCTCTGGTGGTGGAAACTCCTGGGGTCTGGTGGTGATTTTGCTGGGGTATGGTGGTGAATGCTCCTGAGGTCTGGTGGTGGAAGCTCCAGGAGTCTGGTGGTGGAAGCTGGGGGTCGAGCTAGTGGGGTCTGGGGGTGGAAGCTGCTGGGGTCTGGTGGTGGAAGCTTCTGGGGTCTGGTGGTGGAAGCTGGGGGTCGAGCTAGTGGGGGATAACTGTCACAGACCTGGCTGAATCCATTTAGACTCTAGACCCCCTGTTTGGACCCTGACCAGACTTTGGGAACAGTGGGTGGTTCAGCAGAGTGGCGCAGCGGAAGCGTGCTGGGCCCATAACCCAGAGGTCGATGGATCGAAACCATCCTCTGCTAGATACAACTTCAGCTATATTATGAGTCTACTCGGGGACTGGTGGTGGAAGCTGGGGGTCTGGTGGTGGAAGCTCCTGTGTTCTGGTAGTGATTTTGCTGGGGTCTGGTGGTGAATGCTCCTGGGGTCTGGTGCTGGAAGCTCCAGGAGTCTGGTGATGGAAGCTCCTGGGTTCTGGTGGTGGAAGCTGGGGGTCGAGCTAGTGGGGTCTCGGGGTGGAAGCTGGGGGTCGAGCTATTGGGGTCTGGGGGTGGAAGCCGGGGGTCGAGCTAGTGGGGTCTGGGGGTGGAAGCTGGGTGTCTGGTGGTGGAAGCTGCTGGGGTGCTCCTGGGGTCTGGTGGTAGAGACTTTTTTAAAGCTTGATGATTATACTTCATCACTGAGAGTTATGTGTATTCTCATTTTTTAAATGTTTTTTATGAAAAGTACTTTGATTTGTACATGAGATGTGTAATACAAATAAGCTTTCCTCACTTCATAAACTTAAATTCCTTATGTTTGAGTTATCTTTATTTCCTCTTAGCTTTAAGTCAGGTGATTATCAGACTTGACGAATTATTGTCGCACACCAAAGCTAACAATGGAACATACAATCTTTAGAGTCTGAAGTTTTTAAAGATATGCAGAGTAAGCAGTTTGGCCAGTATGGGGATTGAACCCATGACCTTGGCGTTATTAGCGGTCTTTGGGTGGCTCCAGGTGAGCCGGGTTTTTTGGGCAGCGGGACGGTGAGCCGCGAGGCTGAGTGGCTTTCAGCGACGTGCTGCCTGTCAGTTTTTCTCCGGGTTGAAGGTCTTGTTTCGGGCCTGAGGCTAAGTGGCTCCGGACCGGCTGTGGTGTGTTTTTCTCTGGGCCGAGGGGAGGGGTAAGCGGATGTAAGCCCCGCGATTCTCGGCTGGATCTCCGCGGTCTCAGCGCCACGAGAATGCGGATGAAGCCCCCCGATTCTCGGCTCGGCTCGCCACGAGGCTCTGGTCGAGCTGGTCCGGGATTCCACGCACCTCCGGGGACTGGTGCTGGAAGCTGGGGGTCTGGTGGTTATGCTGCTGGGGACTGGTGGTGATTTTGCTGGGGTCTGGTGGTGGAAGCTCCTGGGGTCTGGTGGTGGAAGCTCCTGGGGTCTGGTGGTGGAAGCTCCTGGGGTCTGGTGGTGGAAGCTCTGGTGGTGGAAGCTCCTGGGGTCTGGTGGTGGAAGCTCCTGGGGTCTGGTGCTGGAAGCTCTGGTGGTGGAAGCTCCTGGGGTCTGGTGCTGGAAGCTCCTGGGGTCTGGTGGTGGAAGCTCTGGTGGTGGAAACTCCTGGGGTCTGGTGGTGATTTTGCTGGGGTATGGTGGTGAATGCTCCTGAGGTCTGGTGGTGGAAGCTCCAGGAGTCTGGTGGTGGAAGCTGGGGGTCGAGCTAGTGGGGTCTGGGGGTGGAAGCTGCTGGGGTCTGGTGGTGGAAGCTTCTGGGGTCTGGTGGTGGAAGCTGGGGGTCGAGCTAGTGGGGGATAACTGTCACAGACCTGGCTGAATCCATTTAGACTCTAGACCCCCTGTTTGGACCCTGACCAGACTTTGGGAACAGTGGGTGGTTCAGCAGAGTGGCGCAGCGGAAGCGTGCTGGGCCCATAACCCAGAGGTCGATGGATCGAAACCATCCTCTGCTAGATACAACTTCAGCTATATTATGAGTCTACTCGGGGACTGGTGGTGGAAGCTGGGGGTCTGGTGGTGGAAGCTCCTGTGTTCTGGTAGTGATTTTGCTGGGGTCTGGTGGTGAATGCTCCTGGGGTCTGGTGCTGGAAGCTCCAGGAGTCTGGTGATGGAAGCTCCTGGGTTCTGGTGGTGGAAGCTGGGGGTCGAGCTAGTGGGGTCTCGGGGTGGAAGCTGGGGGTCGAGCTATTGGGGTCTGGGGGTGGAAGCCGGGGGTCGAGCTAGTGGGGTCTGGGGGTGGAAGCTGGGTGTCTGGTGGTGGAAGCTGCTGGGGTGCTCCTGGGGTCTGGTGGTAGAGACTTTTTTAAAGCTTGATGATTATACTTCATCACTGAGAGTTATGTGTATTCTCATTTTTTAAATGTTTTTTATGAAAAGTACTTTGATTTGTACATGAGATGTGTAATACAAATAAGCTTTCCTCACTTCATAAACTTAAATTCCTTATGTTTGAGTTATCTTTATTTCCTCTTAGCTTTAAGTCAGGTGATTATCAGACTTGACGAATTATTGTCGCACACCAAAGCTAACAATGGAACATACAATCTTTAGAGTCTGAAGTTTTTAAAGATATGCAGAGTAAGCAGTTTGGCCAGTATGGGGATTGAACCCATGACCTTGGCGTTATTAGCACCACGCTCTGACCTTCTGAGCTAACCGGCCTCAATGCTGGCGGCGTGTGTGTGTGTGTGTGAGCGAGCAGGTGGGTCCCCTGAGGGGAAAATACAAGAATGTGTGCGCGTGTGAACTTTTACATGTTGATCTTAACTTCACACTCAGATATACCATATACTTATCTATGGCAGATAACTGTCACAGACCTGGCTGAGTCCATTTAGACTCTAGACCCCCTGTTTGGACCCTGACCAGACTTTGGGAACAGTGGGTGGTTCAGCAGAGTGGCGCAGCGGAAGCGTGCTGGGCCCATAACCCAGAGGTCGATGGATCGAAACCATCCTCTGCTAGATACAACTTCAGCTATATTATGAGTCTACTGTGAGATACTACCCTTGTCTCATTTAATAACAAACATAAAGTGATGTCATTATTTGTACAACTCCTCATGACTATGTTAAGAAGTGTTTTGTTTAGTTTCCTGCAAAGTAAACATAGTGGGAAGTGTTTCTTTCCACATCTAATAGTGTACAAACTCAGAATTTCACACAGAGCCTATGAGAAGCATATGAGCGTTTACCATATTTAGTTACAACTACAAAACACTTAACTGACGTTTTATTCTTTATTACTGAACTAAATGTTTGTCCAGATGGAAGCAACAGTATTTGTTTCCTTGCACAAGCTGACCAAAGGTCCTAACAAAAGGTCCTGAAACCAGAACATGAGTGAAAAGCAATATACGCCTGAGCATCTGACAGAGTGCTGTCCATGGTACCAGAAGCGTCTGGGTGTTTAGGGTACCAGGGCCCTGGTCGTCCAAGTAAGCGGGCTGGCTCTTTCACTCCGGTGGCCAGTTGGGGGGGGGGCTTAAGAGCGGGTCCCCGGGTTCGGACGGTGAGCCGGGTCTTTGGGTGGCTCCAGGTGAGCCGGGTTTTTTGGGCAGCGGGACGGTGAGCCGCGAGGCTGAGTGGCTTTCAGCGACGTGCTGCCTGTCAGTTTTTCTCCGGGTTGAAGGTCTTGTTTCGGGCCTGAGGCTAAGTGGCTCCGGACCGGCTGTGGTGTGTTTTTCTCTGGGCCGAGGGGAGGGGTAAGCGGATGTAAGCCCCGCGATTCTCGGCTGGATCTCCGCGGTCTCAGCGCCACGAGAATGCGGATGAAGCCCCCCGATTCTCGGCTCGGCTCGCCACGAGGCTCTGGTCGAGCTGGTCCGGGATTCCACGCACCTCCGGGGACTGGTGGTGGAAGCTGGGGGTCTGGTGGTTATGCTGCTGGGGACTGGTGGTGATTTTGCTGGGGTCTGGTGGTGGAAGCTCCTGGGGTCTGGTGGTGGAAGCTCCTGGGGTCTGGTGGTGGAAGCTCCTGGGGTCTGGTGGTGGAAGCTCCTGGGGTCTGGTGGTGGAAGCTCTGGTGGTGGAAGCTCCTGGGGTCTGGTGGTGGAAGCTCCTGGGGTCTGGTGCTGGAAGCTCTGGTGGTGGAAGCTCCTGGGGTCTGGTGGTGGAAGCTCTGGTGGTGGAAACTCCTGGGGTCTGGTGGTGATTTTGCTGGGGTATGGTGGTGAATGCTCCTGAGGTCTGGTGGTGGAAGCTCCTGAGGTCTGGTGGTGGAAGCTCCAGGAGTCTGGTGGTGGAAGCTGGGGGTCGAGCTAGTGGGGTCTGGGGGTGGAAGCTGCTGGGGTCTGGTGGTGGAAGCTTCTGGGGTCTGGTGGTGGAAGCTGGGGGTCGAGCTAGTGGGGGATAACTGTCACAGACCTGGCTGAATCCATTTAGACTCTAGACCCCCTGTTTGGACCCTGACCAGACTTTGGGAACAGTGGGTGGTTCAGCAGAGTGGCGCAGCGGAAGCGTGCTGGGCCCATAACCCAGAGGTCGATGGATCGAAACCATCCTCTGCTAGATACAACTTCAGCTATATTATGAGTCTACTCGGGGACTGGTGGTGGAAGCTGGGGGTCTGGTGGTGGAAGCTCCTGTGTTCTGGTAGTGATTTTGCTGGGGTCTGGTGGTGAATGCTCCTGGGGTCTGGTGCTGGAAGCTCCAGGAGTCTGGTGATGGAAGCTCCTGGGTTCTGGTGGTGGAAGCTGGGGGTCGAGCTAGTGGGGTCTGGGGGTGGAAGCTGGGTGTCTGGTGGTGGAAGCTGCTGGGGTGCTCCTGGGGTCTGGTGGTAGAGACTTTTTTAAAGCTTGATGATTATACTTCATCACTGAGAGTTATGTGTATTCTCATTTTTTAAATGTTTTTTTATGAAAAGTACTTTGATTTGTACATGAGATGTGTAATACAAATAAGCTTTCCTCACTTCATAAACTTAAATTCCTTATGTTTGAGTTATCTTTATTTCCTCTTAGCTTTAAGTCAGGTGATTATCAGACTTGACGAATTATTGTCGCACACCAAAGCTAACAATGGAACATACAATCTTTAGAGTCTGAAGTTTTTAAAGATATGCAGAGTAAGCAGTTTGGCCAGTATGGGGATTGAACCCATGACCTTGGCGTTATTAGCACCACGCTCTGACCTTCTGAGCTAACCGGCCTCAATGCTGGCGGCGCGTGTGTGTGTGTGTGTGTGAGCGAGCAGGTGGGTCCCCTGAGGGGAAAATACAAGAATGTGTGCGCGTGTGAACTTTTACATGTTGATCTTAACTTCACACTCAGATATACCATATACTTATCTATGGCAGATAACTGTCACAGACCTGGCTGAGTCCATTTAGACTCTAGACCCCCTGTTTGGACCCTGACCAGACTTTGGGAACAGTGGGTGGTTCAGCAGAGTGGCGCAGCGGAAGCGTGCTGGGCCCATAACCCAGAGGTCGATGGATCGAAACCATCCTCTGCTAGATACAACTTCAGCTATATTATGAGTCTACTGTGAGATACTACCCTTGTCTCATTTAATAACAAACATAAAGTGATGTCATTATTTGTACAACTCCTCATGACTATGTTAAGAAGTGTTTTGTTTAGTTTCCTGCAAAGTAAACATAGTGGGAAGTGTTTCTTTCCACATCTAATAGTGTACAAACTCAGAATTTCACACAGAGCCTATGAGAAGCATATGAGCGTTTACCATATTTAGTTACAACTACAAAACACTTAACTGACGTTTTATTCTTTATTACTGAACTAAATGTTTGTCCAGATGGAAGCAACAGTATTTGTTTCCTTGCACAAGCTGACCAAAGGTCCTAACAAAAGGTCCTGAAACCAGAACATGAGTGAAAAGCAATATACGCCTGAGCATCGGACAGAGTGCTGTCCATGGTACCAGGAGCGTCTGGGTGTTTAGGGTACCAGGGCCCTGGTCGTCCAAGTAAGCGGGCTGGCTCTTTCACTCCGGTGGCCGGTTGGGGGGGGGCTTAAGAGCGGGTCCCCGGGTTCGGACGGTGAGCCGGGTCTTTGGGTGGCTCCAGGTGAGCCGGGTTTTTTGGGCAGCGGGACGGTGAGCCGCGAGGCTGAGTGGCTTTCAGCGACGTGCTGCCTGTCAGTTTTTCTCCGGGTTGAAGGTCTTGTTTCGGGCCTGAGGCTAAGTGGCTCCGGACCGGCTGTGGTGTGTTTTTCTCTGGGCCGAGGGGAGGGGTAAGCGGATGTAAGCCCCGCGATTCTCGGCTGGATCTCCGCGGTCTCAGCGCCACGAGAATGCGGATGAAGCCCCCCGATTCTCGGCTCGGCTCGCCACGAGGCTCTGGTCGAGCTGGTCCGGGATTCCACGCACCTCCGGGGACTGGTGGTGGAAGCTGGGGGTCTGGTGGTTATGCTGCTGGGGACTGGTGGTGATTTTGCTGGGGTCTGGTGGTGGAAGCTCCTGGGGTCTGGTGGTGGAAGCTCCTGGGGTCTGGTGGTGGAAGCTCCTGGGGTCTGGTGGTGGAAGCTCCTGGGGTCTGGTGGTGGAAGCTCTGGTGGTGGAAGCTCCTGGGGTCTGGTGGTGGAAGCTCCTGGGGTCTGGTGCTGGAAGCTCTGGTGGTGGAAGCTCCTGGGGTCTGGTGGTGGAAGCTCTGGTGGTGGAAACTCCTGGGGTCTGGTGGTGATTTTGCTGGGGTATGGTGGTGAATGCTCCTGAGGTCTGGTGGTGGAAGCTCCTGAGGTCTGGTGGTGGAAGCTCCAGGAGTCTGGTGGTGGAAGCTGGGGGTCGAGCTAGTGGGGTCTGGGGGTGGAAGCTGCTGGGGTCTGGTGGTGGAAGCTTCTGGGGTCTGGTGGTGGAAGCTGGGGGTCGAGCTAGTGGGGGATAACTGTCACAGACCTGGCTGAATCCATTTAGACTCTAGACCCCCTGTTTGGACCCTGACCAGACTTTGGGAACAGTGGGTGGTTCAGCAGAGTGGCGCAGCGGAAGCGTGCTGGGCCCATAACCCAGAGGTCGATGGATCGAAACCATCCTCTGCTAGATACAACTTCAGCTATATTATGAGTCTACTCGGGGACTGGTGGTGGAAGCTGGGGGTCTGGTGGTGGAAGCTCCTGTGTTCTGGTAGTGATTTTGCTGGGGTCTGGTGGTGAATGCTCCTGGGGTCTGGTGCTGGAAGCTCCAGGAGTCTGGTGATGGAAGCTCCTGGGTTCTGGTGGTGGAAGCTGGGGGTCGAGCTAGTGGGGTCTGGGGGTGGAAGCTGGGTGTCTGGTGGTGGAAGCTGCTGGGGTGCTCCTGGGGTCTGGTGGTAGAGACTTTTTTAAAGCTTGATGATTATACTTCATCACTGAGAGTTATGTGTATTCTCATTTTTTAAATGTTTTTTTATGAAAAGTACTTTGATTTGTACATGAGATGTGTAATACAAATAAGCTTTCCTCACTTCATAAACTTAAATTCCTTATGTTTGAGTTATCTTTATTTCCTCTTAGCTTTAAGTCAGGTGATTATCAGACTTGACGAATTATTGTCGCACACCAAAGCTAACAATGGAACATACAATCTTTAGAGTCTGAAGTTTTTAAAGATATGCAGAGTAAGCAGTTTGGCCAGTATGGGGATTGAACCCATGACCTTGGCGTTATTAGCACCACGCTCTGACCTTCTGAGCTAACCGGCCTCAATGCTGGCGGCGCGTGTGTGTGTGTGTGTGTGAGCGAGCAGGTGGGTCCCCTGAGGGGAAAATACAAGAATGTGTGCGCGTGTGAACTTTTACATGTTGATCTTAACTTCACACTCAGATATACCATATACTTATCTATGGCAGATAACTGTCACAGACCTGGCTGAGTCCATTTAGACTCTAGACCCCCTGTTTGGACCCTGACCAGACTTTGGGAACAGTGGGTGGTTCAGCAGAGTGGCGCAGCGGAAGCGTGCTGGGCCCATAACCCAGAGGTCGATGGATCGAAACCATCCTCTGCTAGATACAACTTCAGCTATATTATGAGTCTACTGTGAGATACTACCCTTGTCTCATTTAATAACAAACATAAAGTGATGTCATTATTTGTACAACTCCTCATGACTATGTTAAGAAGTGTTTTGTTTAGTTTCCTGCAAAGTAAACATAGTGGGAAGTGTTTCTTTCCACATCTAATAGTGTACAAACTCAGAATTTCACACAGAGCCTATGAGAAGCATATGAGCGTTTACCATATTTAGTTACAACTACAAAACACTTAACTGACGTTTTATTCTTTATTACTGAACTAAATGTTTGTCCAGATGGAAGCAACAGTATTTGTTTCCTTGCACAAGCTGACCAAAGGTCCTAACAAAAGGTCCTGAAACCAGAACATGAGTGAAAAGCAATATACGCCTGAGCATCGGACAGAGTGCTGTCCATGGTACCAGGAGCGTCTGGGTGTTTAGGGTACCAGGGCCCTGGTCGTCCAAGTAAGCGGGCTGGCTCTTTCACTCCGGTGGCCGGTTGGGGGGGGGCTTAAGAGCGGGTCCCCGGGTTCGGACGGTGAGCCGGGTCTTTGGGTGGCTCCAGGTGAGCCGGGTTTTTTGGGCAGCGGGACGGTGAGCCGCGAGGCTGAGTGGCTTTCAGCGACGTGCTGCCTGTCAGTTTTTCTCCGGGTTGAAGGTCTTGTTTCGGGCCTGAGGCTAAGTGGCTCCGGACCGGCTGTGGTGTGTTTTTCTCTGGGCCGAGGGGAGGGGTAAGCGGATGTAAGCCCCGCGATTCTCGGCTGGATCTCCGCGGTCTCAGCGCCACGAGAATGCGGATGAAGCCCCCCGATTCTCGGCTCGGCTCGCCACGAGGCTCTGGTCGAGCTGGTCCGGGATTCCACGCACCTCCGGGGACTGGTGGTGGAAGCTGGGGGTCTGGTGGTTATGCTGCTGGGGACTGGTGGTGATTTTGCTGGGGTCTGGTGGTGGAAGCTCCTGGGGTCTGGTGGTGGAAGCTCCTGGGGTCTGGTGGTGGAAGCTCCTGGGGTCTGGTGGTGGAAGCTCCTGGGGTCTGGTGGTGGAAGCTCTGGTGGTGGAAGCTCCTGGGGTCTGGTGGTGGAAGCTCCTGGGGTCTGGTGCTGGAAGCTCTGGTGGTGGAAGCTCCTGGGGTCTGGTGGTGGAAGCTCTGGTGGTGGAAACTCCTGGGGTCTGGTGGTGATTTTGCTGGGGTATGGTGGTGAATGCTCCTGAGGTCTGGTGGTGGAAGCTCCTGAGGTCTGGTGGTGGAAGCTCCAGGAGTCTGGTGGTGGAAGCTGGGGGTCGAGCTAGTGGGGTCTGGGGGTGGAAGCTGCTGGGGTCTGGTGGTGGAAGCTTCTGGGGTCTGGTGGTGGAAGCTGGGGGTCGAGCTAGTGGGGGATAACTGTCACAGACCTGGCTGAATCCATTTAGACTCTAGACCCCCTGTTTGGACCCTGACCAGACTTTGGGAACAGTGGGTGGTTCAGCAGAGTGGCGCAGCGGAAGCGTGCTGGGCCCATAACCCAGAGGTCGATGGATCGAAACCATCCTCTGCTAGATACAACTTCAGCTATATTATGAGTCTACTCGGGGACTGGTGGTGGAAGCTGGGGGTCTGGTGGTGGAAGCTCCTGTGTTCTGGTAGTGATTTTGCTGGGGTCTGGTGGTGAATGCTCCTGGGGTCTGGTGCTGGAAGCTCCAGGAGTCTGGTGATGGAAGCTCCTGGGTTCTGGTGGTGGAAGCTGGGGGTCGAGCTAGTGGGGTCTGGGGGTGGAAGCTGGGTGTCTGGTGGTGGAAGCTGCTGGGGTGCTCCTGGGGTCTGGTGGTAGAGACTTTTTTAAAGCTTGATGATTATACTTCATCACTGAGAGTTATGTGTATTCTCATTTTTTAAATGTTTTTTTATGAAAAGTACTTTGATTTGTACATGAGATGTGTAATACAAATAAGCTTTCCTCACTTCATAAACTTAAATTCCTTATGTTTGAGTTATCTTTATTTCCTCTTAGCTTTAAGTCAGGTGATTATCAGACTTGACGAATTATTGTCGCACACCAAAGCTAACAATGGAACATACAATCTTTAGAGTCTGAAGTTTTTAAAGATATGCAGAGTAAGCAGTTTGGCCAGTATGGGGATTGAACCCATGACCTTGGCGTTATTAGCACCACGCTCTGACCTTCTGAGCTAACCGGCCTCAATGCTGGCGGCGCGTGTGTGTGTGTGTGTGTGAGCGAGCAGGTGGGTCCCCTGAGGGGAAAATACAAGAATGTGTGCGCGTGTGAACTTTTACATGTTGATCTTAACTTCACACTCAGATATACCATATACTTATCTATGGCAGATAACTGTCACAGACCTGGCTGAGTCCATTTAGACTCTAGACCCCCTGTTTGGACCCTGACCAGACTTTGGGAACAGTGGGTGGTTCAGCAGAGTGGCGCAGCGGAAGCGTGCTGGGCCCATAACCCAGAGGTCGATGGATCGAAACCATCCTCTGCTAGATACAACTTCAGCTATATTATGAGTCTACTGTGAGATACTACCCTTGTCTCATTTAATAACAAACATAAAGTGATGTCATTATTTGTACAACTCCTCATGACTATGTTAAGAAGTGTTTTGTTTAGTTTCCTGCAAAGTAAACATAGTGGGAAGTGTTTCTTTCCACATCTAATAGTGTACAAACTCAGAATTTCACACAGAGCCTATGAGAAGCATATGAGCGTTTACCATATTTAGTTACAACTACAAAACACTTAACTGACGTTTTATTCTTTATTACTGAACTAAATGTTTGTCCAGATGGAAGCAACAGTATTTGTTTCCTTGCACAAGCTGACCAAAGGTCCTAACAAAAGGTCCTGAAACCAGAACATGAGTGAAAAGCAATATACGCCTGAGCATCGGACAGAGTGCTGTCCATGGTACCAGGAGCGTCTGGGTGTTTAGGGTACCAGGGCCCTGGTCGTCCAAGTAAGCGGGCTGGCTCTTTCACTCCGGTGGCCGGTTGGGGGGGGGCTTAAGAGCGGGTCCCCGGGTTCGGACGGTGAGCCGGGTCTTTGGGTGGCTCCAGGTGAGCCGGGTTTTTTGGGCAGCGGGACGGTGAGCCGCGAGGCTGAGTGGCTTTCAGCGACGTGCTGCCTGTCAGTTTTTCTCCGGGTTGAAGGTCTTGTTTCGGGCCTGAGGCTAAGTGGCTCCGGACCGGCTGTGGTGTGTTTTTCTCTGGGCCGAGGGGAGGGGTAAGCGGATGTAAGCCCCGCGATTCTCGGCTGGATCTCCGCGGTCTCAGCGCCACGAGAATGCGGATGAAGCCCCCCGATTCTCGGCTCGGCTCGCCACGAGGCTCTGGTCGAGCTGGTCCGGGATTCCACGCACCTCCGGGGACTGGTGGTGGAAGCTGGGGGTCTGGTGGTTATGCTGCTGGGGACTGGTGGTGATTTTGCTGGGGTCTGGTGGTGGAAGCTCCTGGGGTCTGGTGGTGGAAGCTCCTGGGGTCTGGTGGTGGAAGCTCCTGGGGTCTGGTGGTGGAAGCTCCTGGGGTCTGGTGGTGGAAGCTCTGGTGGTGGAAGCTCCTGGGGTCTGGTGGTGGAAGCTCCTGGGGTCTGGTGCTGGAAGCTCTGGTGGTGGAAGCTCCTGGGGTCTGGTGGTGGAAGCTCTGGTGGTGGAAACTCCTGGGGTCTGGTGGTGATTTTGCTGGGGTATGGTGGTGAATGCTCCTGAGGTCTGGTGGTGGAAGCTCCTGAGGTCTGGTGGTGGAAGCTCCAGGAGTCTGGTGGTGGAAGCTGGGGGTCGAGCTAGTGGGGTCTGGGGGTGGAAGCTGCTGGGGTCTGGTGGTGGAAGCTTCTGGGGTCTGGTGGTGGAAGCTGGGGGTCGAGCTAGTGGGGGATAACTGTCACAGACCTGGCTGAATCCATTTAGACTCTAGACCCCCTGTTTGGACCCTGACCAGACTTTGGGAACAGTGGGTGGTTCAGCAGAGTGGCGCAGCGGAAGCGTGCTGGGCCCATAACCCAGAGGTCGATGGATCGAAACCATCCTCTGCTAGATACAACTTCAGCTATATTATGAGTCTACTCGGGGACTGGTGGTGGAAGCTGGGGGTCTGGTGGTGGAAGCTCCTGTGTTCTGGTAGTGATTTTGCTGGGGTCTGGTGGTGAATGCTCCTGGGGTCTGGTGCTGGAAGCTCCAGGAGTCTGGTGATGGAAGCTCCTGGGTTCTGGTGGTGGAAGCTGGGGGTCGAGCTAGTGGGGTCTGGGGGTGGAAGCTGGGTGTCTGGTGGTGGAAGCTGCTGGGGTGCTCCTGGGGTCTGGTGGTAGAGACTTTTTTAAAGCTTGATGATTATACTTCATCACTGAGAGTTATGTGTATTCTCATTTTTTAAATGTTTTTTTATGAAAAGTACTTTGATTTGTACATGAGATGTGTAATACAAATAAGCTTTCCTCACTTCATAAACTTAAATTCCTTATGTTTGAGTTATCTTTATTTCCTCTTAGCTTTAAGTCAGGTGATTATCAGACTTGACGAATTATTGTCGCACACCAAAGCTAACAATGGAACATACAATCTTTAGAGTCTGAAGTTTTTAAAGATATGCAGAGTAAGCAGTTTGGCCAGTATGGGGATTGAACCCATGACCTTGGCGTTATTAGCACCACGCTCTGACCTTCTGAGCTAACCGGCCTCAATGCTGGCGGCGCGTGTGTGTGTGTGTGTGTGAGCGAGCAGGTGGGTCCCCTGAGGGGAAAATACAAGAATGTGTGCGCGTGTGAACTTTTACATGTTGATCTTAACTTCACACTCAGATATACCATATACTTATCTATGGCAGATAACTGTCACAGACCTGGCTGAGTCCATTTAGACTCTAGACCCCCTGTTTGGACCCTGACCAGACTTTGGGAACAGTGGGTGGTTCAGCAGAGTGGCGCAGCGGAAGCGTGCTGGGCCCATAACCCAGAGGTCGATGGATCGAAACCATCCTCTGCTAGATACAACTTCAGCTATATTATGAGTCTACTGTGAGATACTACCCTTGTCTCATTTAATAACAAACATAAAGTGATGTCATTATTTGTACAACTCCTCATGACTATGTTAAGAAGTGTTTTGTTTAGTTTCCTGCAAAGTAAACATAGTGGGAAGTGTTTCTTTCCACATCTAATAGTGTACAAACTCAGAATTTCACACAGAGCCTATGAGAAGCATATGAGCGTTTACCATATTTAGTTACAACTACAAAACACTTAACTGACGTTTTATTCTTTATTACTGAACTAAATGTTTGTCCAGATGGAAGCAACAGTATTTGTTTCCTTGCACAAGCTGACCAAAGGTCCTAACAAAAGGTCCTGAAACCAGAACATGAGTGAAAAGCAATATACGCCTGAGCATCGGACAGAGTGCTGTCCATGGTACCAGGAGCGTCTGGGTGTTTAGGGTACCAGGGCCCTGGTCGTCCAAGTAAGCGGGCTGGCTCTTTCACTCCGGTGGCCGGTTGGGGGGGGGCTTAAGAGCGGGTCCCCGGGTTCGGACGGTGAGCCGGGTCTTTGGGTGGCTCCAGGTGAGCCGGGTTTTTTGGGCAGCGGGACGGTGAGCCGCGAGGCTGAGTGGCTTTCAGCGACGTGCTGCCTGTCAGTTTTTCTCCGGGTTGAAGGTCTTGTTTCGGGCCTGAGGCTAAGTGGCTCCGGACCGGCTGTGGTGTGTTTTTCTCTGGGCCGAGGGGAGGGGTAAGCGGATGTAAGCCCCGCGATTCTCGGCTGGATCTCCGCGGTCTCAGCGCCACGAGAATGCGGATGAAGCCCCCCGATTCTCGGCTCGGCTCGCCACGAGGCTCTGGTCGAGCTGGTCCGGGATTCCACGCACCTCCGGGGACTGGTGGTGGAAGCTGGGGGTCTGGTGGTTATGCTGCTGGGGACTGGTGGTGATTTTGCTGGGGTCTGGTGGTGGAAGCTCCTGGGGTCTGGTGGTGGAAGCTCCTGGGGTCTGGTGGTGGAAGCTCCTGGGGTCTGGTGGTGGAAGCTCCTGGGGTCTGGTGGTGGAAGCTCTGGTGGTGGAAGCTCCTGGGGTCTGGTGGTGGAAGCTCCTGGGGTCTGGTGCTGGAAGCTCTGGTGGTGGAAGCTCCTGGGGTCTGGTGGTGGAAGCTCTGGTGGTGGAAACTCCTGGGGTCTGGTGGTGATTTTGCTGGGGTATGGTGGTGAATGCTCCTGAGGTCTGGTGGTGGAAGCTCCTGAGGTCTGGTGGTGGAAGCTCCAGGAGTCTGGTGGTGGAAGCTGGGGGTCGAGCTAGTGGGGTCTGGGGGTGGAAGCTGCTGGGGTCTGGTGGTGGAAGCTTCTGGGGTCTGGTGGTGGAAGCTGGGGGTCGAGCTAGTGGGGGATAACTGTCACAGACCTGGCTGAATCCATTTAGACTCTAGACCCCCTGTTTGGACCCTGACCAGACTTTGGGAACAGTGGGTGGTTCAGCAGAGTGGCGCAGCGGAAGCGTGCTGGGCCCATAACCCAGAGGTCGATGGATCGAAACCATCCTCTGCTAGATACAACTTCAGCTATATTATGAGTCTACTCGGGGACTGGTGGTGGAAGCTGGGGGTCTGGTGGTGGAAGCTCCTGTGTTCTGGTAGTGATTTTGCTGGGGTCTGGTGGTGAATGCTCCTGGGGTCTGGTGCTGGAAGCTCCAGGAGTCTGGTGATGGAAGCTCCTGGGTTCTGGTGGTGGAAGCTGGGGGTCGAGCTAGTGGGGTCTGGGGGTGGAAGCTGGGTGTCTGGTGGTGGAAGCTGCTGGGGTGCTCCTGGGGTCTGGTGGTAGAGACTTTTTTAAAGCTTGATGATTATACTTCATCACTGAGAGTTATGTGTATTCTCATTTTTTAAATGTTTTTTTATGAAAAGTACTTTGATTTGTACATGAGATGTGTAATACAAATAAGCTTTCCTCACTTCATAAACTTAAATTCCTTATGTTTGAGTTATCTTTATTTCCTCTTAGCTTTAAGTCAGGTGATTATCAGACTTGACGAATTATTGTCGCACACCAAAGCTAACAATGGAACATACAATCTTTAGAGTCTGAAGTTTTTAAAGATATGCAGAGTAAGCAGTTTGGCCAGTATGGGGATTGAACCCATGACCTTGGCGTTATTAGCACCACGCTCTGACCTTCTGAGCTAACCGGCCTCAATGCTGGCGGCGCGTGTGTGTGTGTGTGTGAGCGAGCAGGTGGGTCCCCTGAGGGGAAAATACAAGAATGTGTGCGCGTGTGAACTTTTACATGTTGATCTTAACTTCACACTCAGATATACCATATACTTATCTATGGCAGATAACTGTCACAGACCTGGCTGAGTCCATTTAGACTCTAGACCCCCTGTTTGGACCCTGACCAGACTTTGGGAACAGTGGGTGGTTCAGCAGAGTGGCGCAGCGGAAGCGTGCTGGGCCCATAACCCAGAGGTCGATGGATCGAAACCATCCTCTGCTAGATACAACTTCAGCTATATTATGAGTCTACTGTGAGATACTACCCTTGTCTCATTTAATAACAAACATAAAGTGATGTCATTATTTGTACAACTCCTCATGACTATGTTAAGAAGTGTTTTGTTTAGTTTCCTGCAAAGTAAACATAGTGGGAAGTGTTTCTTTCCACATCTAATAGTGTACAAACTCAGAATTTCACACAGAGCCTATGAGAAGCATATGAGCGTTTACCATATTTAGTTACAACTACAAAACACTTAACTGACGTTTTATTCTTTATTACTGAACTAAATGTTTGTCCAGATGGAAGCAACAGTATTTGTTTCCTTGCACAAGCTGACCAAAGGTCCTAACAAAAGGTCCTGAAACCAGAACATGAGTGAAAAGCAATATACGCCTGAGCATCGGACAGAGTGCTGTCCATGGTACCAGGAGCGTCTGGGTGTTTAGGGTACCAGGGCCCTGGTCGTCCAAGTAAGCGGGCTGGCTCTTTCACTCCGGTGGCCGGTTGGGGGGGGGCTTAAGAGCGGGTCCCCGGGTTCGGACGGTGAGCCGGGTCTTTGGGTGGCTCCAGGTGAGCCGGGTTTTTTGGGCAGCGGGACGGTGAGCCGCGAGGCTGAGTGGCTTTCAGCGACGTGCTGCCTGTCAGTTTTTCTCCGGGTTGAAGGTCTTGTTTCGGGCCTGAGGCTAAGTGGCTCCGGACCGGCTGTGGTGTGTTTTTCTCTGGGCCGAGGGGAGGGGTAAGCGGATGTAAGCCCCGCGATTCTCGGCTGGATCTCCGCGGTCTCAGCGCCACGAGAATGCGGATGAAGCCCCCCGATTCTCGGCTCGGCTCGCCACGAGGCTCTGGTCGAGCTGGTCCGGGATTCCACGCACCTCCGGGGACTGGTGGTGGAAGCTGGGGGTCTGGTGGTTATGCTGCTGGGGACTGGTGGTGATTTTGCTGGGGTCTGGTGGTGGAAGCTCCTGGGGTCTGGTGGTGGAAGCTCCTGGGGTCTGGTGGTGGAAGCTCCTGGGGTCTGGTGGTGGAAGCTCCTGGGGTCTGGTGGTGGAAGCTCTGGTGGTGGAAGCTCCTGGGGTCTGGTGGTGGAAGCTCCTGGGGTCTGGTGCTGGAAGCTCTGGTGGTGGAAGCTCCTGGGGTCTGGTGGTGGAAGCTCTGGTGGTGGAAACTCCTGGGGTCTGGTGGTGATTTTGCTGGGGTATGGTGGTGAATGCTCCTGAGGTCTGGTGGTGGAAGCTCCTGAGGTCTGGTGGTGGAAGCTCCAGGAGTCTGGTGGTGGAAGCTGGGGGTCGAGCTAGTGGGGTCTGGGGGTGGAAGCTGCTGGGGTCTGGTGGTGGAAGCTTCTGGGGTCTGGTGGTGGAAGCTGGGGGTCGAGCTAGTGGGGGATAACTGTCACAGACCTGGCTGAATCCATTTAGACTCTAGACCCCCTGTTTGGACCCTGACCAGACTTTGGGAACAGTGGGTGGTTCAGCAGAGTGGCGCAGCGGAAGCGTGCTGGGCCCATAACCCAGAGGTCGATGGATCGAAACCATCCTCTGCTAGATACAACTTCAGCTATATTATGAGTCTACTCGGGGACTGGTGGTGGAAGCTGGGGGTCTGGTGGTGGAAGCTCCTGTGTTCTGGTAGTGATTTTGCTGGGGTCTGGTGGTGAATGCTCCTGGGGTCTGGTGCTGGAAGCTCCAGGAGTCTGGTGATGGAAGCTCCTGGGTTCTGGTGGTGGAAGCTGGGGGTCGAGCTAGTGGGGTCTGGGGGTGGAAGCTGGGTGTCTGGTGGTGGAAGCTGCTGGGGTGCTCCTGGGGTCTGGTGGTAGAGACTTTTTTAAAGCTTGATGATTATACTTCATCACTGAGAGTTATGTGTATTCTCATTTTTTAAATGTTTTTTTATGAAAAGTACTTTGATTTGTACATGAGATGTGTAATACAAATAAGCTTTCCTCACTTCATAAACTTAAATTCCTTATGTTTGAGTTATCTTTATTTCCTCTTAGCTTTAAGTCAGGTGATTATCAGACTTGACGAATTATTGTCACACACCAAAGCTAACAATGGAACATACAATCTTTAGAGTCTGAAGTTTTTAAAGATATGCAGAGTAAGCAGTTTGGCCAGTATGGGGATTGAACCCATGACCTTGGCGTTATTAGCACCACGCTCTGACCTTCTGAGCTAACCGGCCTCAATGCTGGCGGCGCGTGTGTGTGTGTGTGTGTGAGCGAGCAGGTGGGTCCCCTGAGGGGAAAATACAAGAATGTGTGCGCGTGTGAACTTTTACATGTTGATCTTAACTTCACACTCAGATATACCATATACTTATCTATGGCAGATAACTGTCACAGACCTGGCTGAGTCCATTTAGACTCTAGACCCCCTGTTTGGACCCTGACCAGACTTTGGGAACAGTGGGTGGTTCAGCAGAGTGGCGCAGCGGAAGCGTGCTGGGCCCATAACCCAGAGGTCGATGGATCGAAACCATCCTCTGCTAGATACAACTTCAGCTATATTATGAGTCTACTGTGAGATACTACCCTTGTCTCATTTAATAACAAACATAAAGTGATGTCATTATTTGTACAACTCCTCATGACTATGTTAAGAAGTGTTTTGTTTAGTTTCCTGCAAAGTAAACATAGTGGGAAGTGTTTCTTTCCACATCTAATAGTGTACAAACTCAGAATTTCACACAGAGCCTATGAGAAGCATATGAGCGTTTACCATATTTAGTTACAACTACAAAACACTTAACTGACGTTTTATTCTTTATTACTGAACTAAATGTTTGTCCAGATGGAAGCAACAGTATTTGTTTCCTTGCACAAGCTGACCAAAGGTCCTAACAAAAGGTCCTGAAACCAGAACATGAGTGAAAAGCAATATACGCCTGAGCATCGGACAGAGTGCTGTCCATGGTACCAGGAGCGTCTGGGTGTTTAGGGTACCAGGGCCCTGGTCGTCCAAGTAAGCGGGCTGGCTCTTTCACTCCGGTGGCCGGTTGGGGGGGGGCTTAAGAGCGGGTCCCCGGGTTCGGACGGTGAGCCGGGTCTTTGGGTGGCTCCAGGTGAGCCGGGTTTTTTGGGCAGCGGGACGGTGAGCCGCGAGGCTGAGTGGCTTTCAGCGACGTGCTGCCTGTCAGTTTTTCTCCGGGTTGAAGGTCTTGTTTCGGGCCTGAGGCTAAGTGGCTCCGGACCGGCTGTGGTGTGTTTTTCTCTGGGCCGAGGGGAGGGGTAAGCGGATGTAAGCCCCGCGATTCTCGGCTGGATCTCCGCGGTCTCAGCGCCACGAGAATGCGGATGAAGCCCCCCGATTCTCGGCTCGGCTCGCCACGAGGCTCTGGTCGAGCTGGTCCGGGATTCCACGCACCTCCGGGGACTGGTGGTGGAAGCTGGGGGTCTGGTGGTTATGCTGCTGGGGACTGGTGGTGATTTTGCTGGGGTCTGGTGGTGGAAGCTCCTGGGGTCTGGTGGTGGAAGCTCCTGGGGTCTGGTGGTGGAAGCTCCTGGGGTCTGGTGGTGGAAGCTCCTGGGGTCTGGTGGTGGAAGCTCTGGTGGTGGAAGCTCCTGGGGTCTGGTGGTGGAAGCTCCTGGGGTCTGGTGCTGGAAGCTCTGGTGGTGGAAGCTCCTGGGGTCTGGTGGTGGAAGCTCTGGTGGTGGAAACTCCTGGGGTCTGGTGGTGATTTTGCTGGGGTATGGTGGTGAATGCTCCTGAGGTCTGGTGGTGGAAGCTCCTGAGGTCTGGTGGTGGAAGCTCCAGGAGTCTGGTGGTGGAAGCTGGGGGTCGAGCTAGTGGGGTCTGGGGGTGGAAGCTGCTGGGGTCTGGTGGTGGAAGCTTCTGGGGTCTGGTGGTGGAAGCTGGGGGTCGAGCTAGTGGGGGATAACTGTCACAGACCTGGCTGAATCCATTTAGACTCTAGACCCCCTGTTTGGACCCTGACCAGACTTTGGGAACAGTGGGTGGTTCAGCAGAGTGGCGCAGCGGAAGCGTGCTGGGCCCATAACCCAGAGGTCGATGGATCGAAACCATCCTCTGCTAGATACAACTTCAGCTATATTATGAGTCTACTCGGGGACTGGTGGTGGAAGCTGGGGGTCTGGTGGTGGAAGCTCCTGTGTTCTGGTAGTGATTTTGCTGGGGTCTGGTGGTGAATGCTCCTGGGGTCTGGTGCTGGAAGCTCCAGGAGTCTGGTGATGGAAGCTCCTGGGTTCTGGTGGTGGAAGCTGGGGGTCGAGCTAGTGGGGTCTGGGGGTGGAAGCTGGGTGTCTGGTGGTGGAAGCTGCTGGGGTGCTCCTGGGGTCTGGTGGTAGAGACTTTTTTAAAGCTTGATGATTATACTTCATCACTGAGAGTTATGTGTATTCTCATTTTTTAAATGTTTTTTTATGAAAAGTACTTTGATTTGTACATGAGATGTGTAATACAAATAAGCTTTCCTCACTTCATAAACTTAAATTCCTTATGTTTGAGTTATCTTTATTTCCTCTTAGCTTTAAGTCAGGTGATTATCAGACTTGACGAATTATTGTCGCACACCAAAGCTAACAATGGAACATACAATCTTTAGAGTCTGAAGTTTTTAAAGATATGCAGAGTAAGCAGTTTGGCCAGTATGGGGATTGAACCCATGACCTTGGCGTTATTAGCACCACGCTCTGACCTTCTGAGCTAACCGGCCTCAATGCTGGCGGCGCGTGTGTGTGTGTGTGTGTGAGCGAGCAGGTGGGTCCCCTGAGGGGAAAATACAAGAATGTGTGCGCGTGTGAACTTTTACATGTTGATCTTAACTTCACACTCAGATATACCATATACTTATCTATGGCAGATAACTGTCACAGACCTGGCTGAGTCCATTTAGACTCTAGACCCCCTGTTTGGACCCTGACCAGACTTTGGGAACAGTGGGTGGTTCAGCAGAGTGGCGCAGCGGAAGCGTGCTGGGCCCATAACCCAGAGGTCGATGGATCGAAACCATCCTCTGCTAGATACAACTTCAGCTATATTATGAGTCTACTGTGAGATACTACCCTTGTCTCATTTAATAACAAACATAAAGTGATGTCATTATTTGTACAACTCCTCATGACTATGTTAAGAAGTGTTTTGTTTAGTTTCCTGCAAAGTAAACATAGTGGGAAGTGTTTCTTTCCACATCTAATAGTGTACAAACTCAGAATTTCACACAGAGCCTATGAGAAGCATATGAGCGTTTACCATATTTAGTTACAACTACAAAACACTTAACTGACGTTTTATTCTTTATTACTGAACTAAATGTTTGTCCAGATGGAAGCAACAGTATTTGTTTCCTTGCACAAGCTGACCAAAGGTCCTAACAAAAGGTCCTGAAACCAGAACATGAGTGAAAAGCAATATACGCCTGAGCATCGGACAGAGTGCTGTCCATGGTACCAGGAGCGTCTGGGTGTTTAGGGTACCAGGGCCCTGGTCGTCCAAGTAAGCGGGCTGGCTCTTTCACTCCGGTGGCCGGTTGGGGGGGGGCTTAAGAGCGGGTCCCCGGGTTCGGACGGTGAGCCGGGTCTTTGGGTGGCTCCAGGTGAGCCGGGTTTTTTGGGCAGCGGGACGGTGAGCCGCGAGGCTGAGTGGCTTTCAGCGACGTGCTGCCTGTCAGTTTTTCTCCGGGTTGAAGGTCTTGTTTCGGGCCTGAGGCTAAGTGGCTCCGGACCGGCTGTGGTGTGTTTTTCTCTGGGCCGAGGGGAGGGGTAAGCGGATGTAAGCCCCGCGATTCTCGGCTGGATCTCCGCGGTCTCAGCGCCACGAGAATGCGGATGAAGCCCCCCGATTCTCGGCTCGGCTCGCCACGAGGCTCTGGTCGAGCTGGTCCGGGATTCCACGCACCTCCGGGGACTGGTGGTGGAAGCTGGGGGTCTGGTGGTTATGCTGCTGGGGACTGGTGGTGATTTTGCTGGGGTCTGGTGGTGGAAGCTCCTGGGGTCTGGTGGTGGAAGCTCCTGGGGTCTGGTGGTGGAAGCTCCTGGGGTCTGGTGGTGGAAGCTCCTGGGGTCTGGTGGTGGAAGCTCTGGTGGTGGAAGCTCCTGGGGTCTGGTGGTGGAAGCTCCTGGGGTCTGGTGCTGGAAGCTCTGGTGGTGGAAGCTCCTGGGGTCTGGTGGTGGAAGCTCTGGTGGTGGAAACTCCTGGGGTCTGGTGGTGATTTTGCTGGGGTATGGTGGTGAATGCTCCTGAGGTCTGGTGGTGGAAGCTCCTGAGGTCTGGTGGTGGAAGCTCCAGGAGTCTGGTGGTGGAAGCTGGGGGTCGAGCTAGTGGGGTCTGGGGGTGGAAGCTGCTGGGGTCTGGTGGTGGAAGCTTCTGGGGTCTGGTGGTGGAAGCTGGGGGTCGAGCTAGTGGGGGATAACTGTCACAGACCTGGCTGAATCCATTTAGACTCTAGACCCCCTGTTTGGACCCTGACCAGACTTTGGGAACAGTGGGTGGTTCAGCAGAGTGGCGCAGCGGAAGCGTGCTGGGCCCATAACCCAGAGGTCGATGGATCGAAACCATCCTCTGCTAGATACAACTTCAGCTATATTATGAGTCTACTCGGGGACTGGTGGTGGAAGCTGGGGGTCTGGTGGTGGAAGCTCCTGTGTTCTGGTAGTGATTTTGCTGGGGTCTGGTGGTGAATGCTCCTGGGGTCTGGTGCTGGAAGCTCCAGGAGTCTGGTGATGGAAGCTCCTGGGTTCTGGTGGTGGAAGCTGGGGGTCGAGCTAGTGGGGTCTGGGGGTGGAAGCTGGGTGTCTGGTGGTGGAAGCTGCTGGGGTGCTCCTGGGGTCTGGTGGTAGAGACTTTTTTAAAGCTTGATGATTATACTTCATCACTGAGAGTTATGTGTATTCTCATTTTTTAAATGTTTTTTTATGAAAAGTACTTTGATTTGTACATGAGATGTGTAATACAAATAAGCTTTCCTCACTTCATAAACTTAAATTCCTTATGTTTGAGTTATCTTTATTTCCTCTTAGCTTTAAGTCAGGTGATTATCAGACTTGACGAATTATTGTCGCACACCAAAGCTAACAATGGAACATACAATCTTTAGAGTCTGAAGTTTTTAAAGATATGCAGAGTAAGCAGTTTGGCCAGTATGGGGATTGAACCCATGACCTTGGCGTTATTAGCACCACGCTCTGACCTTCTGAGCTAACCGGCCTCAATGCTGGCGGCGCGTGTGTGTGTGTGTGTGAGCGAGCAGGTGGGTCCCCTGAGGGGAAAATACAAGAATGTGTGCGCGTGTGAACTTTTACATGTTGATCTTAACTTCACACTCAGATATACCATATACTTATCTATGGCAGATAACTGTCACAGACCTGGCTGAGTCCATTTAGACTCTAGACCCCCTGTTTGGACCCTGACCAGACTTTGGGAACAGTGGGTGGTTCAGCAGAGTGGCGCAGCGGAAGCGTGCTGGGCCCATAACCCAGAGGTCGATGGATCGAAACCATCCTCTGCTAGATACAACTTCAGCTATATTATGAGTCTACTGTGAGATACTACCCTTGTCTCATTTAATAACAAACATAAAGTGATGTCATTATTTGTACAACTCCTCATGACTATGTTAAGAAGTGTTTTGTTTAGTTTCCTGCAAAGTAAACATAGTGGGAAGTGTTTCTTTCCACATCTAATAGTGTACAAACTCAGAATTTCACACAGAGCCTATGAGAAGCATATGAGCGTTTACCATATTTAGTTACAACTACAAAACACTTAACTGACGTTTTATTCTTTATTACTGAACTAAATGTTTGTCCAGATGGAAGCAACAGTATTTGTTTCCTTGCACAAGCTGACCAAAGGTCCTAACAAAAGGTCCTGAAACCAGAACATGAGTGAAAAGCAATATACGCCTGAGCATCGGACAGAGTGCTGTCCATGGTACCAGGAGCGTCTGGGTGTTTAGGGTACCAGGGCCCTGGTCGTCCAAGTAAGCGGGCTGGCTCTTTCACTCCGGTGGCCGGTTGGGGGGGGGCTTAAGAGCGGGTCCCCGGGTTCGGACGGTGAGCCGGGTCTTTGGGTGGCTCCAGGTGAGCCGGGTTTTTTGGGCAGCGGGACGGTGAGCCGCGAGGCTGAGTGGCTTTCAGCGACGTGCTGCCTGTCAGTTTTTCTCCGGGTTGAAGGTCTTGTTTCGGGCCTGAGGCTAAGTGGCTCCGGACCGGCTGTGGTGTGTTTTTCTCTGGGCCGAGGGGAGGGGTAAGCGGATGTAAGCCCCGCGATTCTCGGCTGGATCTCCGCGGTCTCAGCGCCACGAGAATGCGGATGAAGCCCCCCGATTCTCGGCTCGGCTCGCCACGAGGCTCTGGTCGAGCTGGTCCGGGATTCCACGCACCTCCGGGGACTGGTGGTGGAAGCTGGGGGTCTGGTGGTTATGCTGCTGGGGACTGGTGGTGATTTTGCTGGGGTCTGGTGGTGGAAGCTCCTGGGGTCTGGTGGTGGAAGCTCCTGGGGTCTGGTGGTGGAAGCTCCTGGGGTCTGGTGGTGGAAGCTCCTGGGGTCTGGTGGTGGAAGCTCTGGTGGTGGAAGCTCCTGGGGTCTGGTGGTGGAAGCTCCTGGGGTCTGGTGCTGGAAGCTCTGGTGGTGGAAGCTCCTGGGGTCTGGTGGTGGAAGCTCTGGTGGTGGAAACTCCTGGGGTCTGGTGGTGATTTTGCTGGGGTATGGTGGTGAATGCTCCTGAGGTCTGGTGGTGGAAGCTCCTGAGGTCTGGTGGTGGAAGCTCCAGGAGTCTGGTGGTGGAAGCTGGGGGTCGAGCTAGTGGGGTCTGGGGGTGGAAGCTGCTGGGGTCTGGTGGTGGAAGCTTCTGGGGTCTGGTGGTGGAAGCTGGGGGTCGAGCTAGTGGGGGATAACTGTCACAGACCTGGCTGAATCCATTTAGACTCTAGACCCCCTGTTTGGACCCTGACCAGACTTTGGGAACAGTGGGTGGTTCAGCAGAGTGGCGCAGCGGAAGCGTGCTGGGCCCATAACCCAGAGGTCGATGGATCGAAACCATCCTCTGCTAGATACAACTTCAGCTATATTATGAGTCTACTCGGGGACTGGTGGTGGAAGCTCCTGTGTTCTGGTAGTGATTTTGCTGGGGTCTGGTGGTGAATGCTCCTGGGGTCTGGTGCTGGAAGCTCCAGGAGTCTGGTGATGGAAGCTCCTGGGTTCTGGTGGTGGAAGCTGGGGGTCGAGCTAGTGGGGTCTGGGGGTGGAAGCTGGGTGTCTGGTGGTGGAAGCTGCTGGGGTGCTCCTGGGGTCTGGTGGTAGAGACTTTTTTAAAGCTTGATGATTATACTTCATCACTGAGAGTTATGTGTATTCTCATTTTTTAAATGTTTTTTTATGAAAAGTACTTTGATTTGTACATGAGATGTGTAATACAAATAAGCTTTCCTCACTTCATAAACTTAAATTCCTTATGTTTGAGTTATCTTTATTTCCTCTTAGCTTTAAGTCAGGTGATTATCAGACTTGACGAATTATTGTCGCACACCAAAGCTAACAATGGAACATACAATCTTTAGAGTCTGAAGTTTTTAAAGATATGCAGAGTAAGCAGTTTGGCCAGTATGGGGATTGAACCCATGACCTTGGCGTTATTAGCACCACGCTCTGACCTTCTGAGCTAACCGGCCTCAATGCTGGCGGCGCGTGTGTGTGTGTGTGTGTGAGCGAGCAGGTGGGTCCCCTGAGGGGAAAATACAAGAATGTGTGCGCGTGTGAACTTTTACATGTTGATCTTAACTTCACACTCAGATATACCATATACTTATCTATGGCAGATAACTGTCACAGACCTGGCTGAGTCCATTTAGACTCTAGACCCCCTGTTTGGACCCTGACCAGACTTTGGGAACAGTGGGTGGTTCAGCAGAGTGGCGCAGCGGAAGCGTGCTGGGCCCATAACCCAGAGGTCGATGGATCGAAACCATCCTCTGCTAGATACAACTTCAGCTATATTATGAGTCTACTGTGAGATACTACCCTTGTCTCATTTAATAACAAACATAAAGTGATGTCATTATTTGTACAACTCCTCATGACTATGTTAAGAAGTGTTTTGTTTAGTTTCCTGCAAAGTAAACATAGTGGGAAGTGTTTCTTTCCACATCTAATAGTGTACAAACTCAGAATTTCACACAGAGCCTATGAGAAGCATATGAGCGTTTACCATATTTAGTTACAACTACAAAACACTTAACTGACGTTTTATTCTTTATTACTGAACTAAATGTTTGTCCAGATGGAAGCAACAGTATTTGTTTCCTTGCACAAGCTGACCAAAGGTCCTAACAAAAGGTCCTGAAACCAGAACATGAGTGAAAAGCAATATACGCCTGAGCATCGGACAGAGTGCTGTCCATGGTACCAGGAGCGTCTGGGTGTTTAGGGTACCAGGGCCCTGGTCGTCCAAGTAAGCGGGCTGGCTCTTTCACTCCGGTGGCCGGTTGGGGGGGGGCTTAAGAGCGGGTCCCCGGGTTCGGACGGTGAGCCGGGTCTTTGGGTGGCTCCAGGTGAGCCGGGTTTTTTGGGCAGCGGGACGGTGAGCCGCGAGGCTGAGTGGCTTTCAGCGACGTGCTGCCTGTCAGTTTTTCTCCGGGTTGAAGGTCTTGTTTCGGGCCTGAGGCTAAGTGGCTCCGGACCGGCTGTGGTGTGTTTTTCTCTGGGCCGAGGGGAGGGGTAAGCGGATGTAAGCCCCGCGATTCTCGGCTGGATCTCCGCGGTCTTAGCGCCACGAGAATGCGGATGAAGCCCCCCGATTCTCGGCTCGGCTCGCCACGAGGCTCTGGTCGAGCTGGTCCGGGATTCCACGCACCTCCGGGGACTGGTGGTGGAAGCTGGGGGTCTGGTGGTTATGCTGCTGGGGACTGGTGGTGATTTTGCTGGGGTCTGGTGGTGGAAGCTCCTGGGGTCTGGTGGTGGAAGCTCCTGGGGTCTGGTGGTGGAAGCTCCTGGGGTCTGGTGGTGGAAGCTCCTGGGGTCTGGTGGTGGAAGCTCTGGTGGTGGAAGCTCCTGGGGTCTGGTGGTGGAAGCTCCTGGGGTCTGGTGCTGGAAGCTCTGGTGGTGGAAGCTCCTGGGGTCTGGTGGTGGAAGCTCTGGTGGTGGAAACTCCTGGGGTCTGGTGGTGATTTTGCTGGGGTATGGTGGTGAATGCTCCTGAGGTCTGGTGGTGGAAGCTCCTGAGGTCTGGTGGTGGAAGCTCCAGGAGTCTGGTGGTGGAAGCTGGGGGTCGAGCTAGTGGGGTCTGGGGGTGGAAGCTGCTGGGGTCTGGTGGTGGAAGCTTCTGGGGTCTGGTGGTGGAAGCTGGGGGTCGAGCTAGTGGGGGATAACTGTCACAGACCTGGCTGAATCCATTTAGACTCTAGACCCCCTGTTTGGACCCTGACCAGACTTTGGGAACAGTGGGTGGTTCAGCAGAGTGGCGCAGCGGAAGCGTGCTGGGCCCATAACCCAGAGGTCGATGGATCGAAACCATCCTCTGCTAGATACAACTTCAGCTATATTATGAGTCTACTCGGGGACTGGTGGTGGAAGCTCCTGTGTTCTGGTAGTGATTTTGCTGGGGTCTGGTGGTGAATGCTCCTGGGGTCTGGTGCTGGAAGCTCCAGGAGTCTGGTGATGGAAGCTCCTGGGTTCTGGTGGTGGAAGCTGGGGGTCGAGCTAGTGGGGTCTGGGGGTGGAAGCTGGGTGTCTGGTGGTGGAAGCTGCTGGGGTGCTCCTGGGGTCTGGTGGTAGAGACTTTTTTAAAGCTTGATGATTATACTTCATCACTGAGAGTTATGTGTATTCTCATTTTTTAAATGTTTTTTTATGAAAAGTACTTTGATTTGTACATGAGATGTGTAATACAAATAAGCTTTCCTCACTTCATAAACTTAAATTCCTTATGTTTGAGTTATCTTTATTTCCTCTTAGCTTTAAGTCAGGTGATTATCAGACTTGACGAATTATTGTCGCACACCAAAGCTAACAATGGAACATACAATCTTTAGAGTCTGAAGTTTTTAAAGATATGCAGAGTAAGCAGTTTGGCCAGTATGGGGATTGAACCCATGACCTTGGCGTTATTAGCACCACGCTCTGACCTTCTGAGCTAACCGGCCTCAATGCTGGCGGCGCGTGTGTGTGTGTGTGTGTGAGCGAGCAGGTGGGTCCCCTGAGGGGAAAATACAAGAATGTGTGCGCGTGTGAACTTTTACATGTTGATCTTAACTTCACACTCAGATATACCATATACTTATCTATGGCAGATAACTGTCACAGACCTGGCTGAGTCCATTTAGACTCTAGACCCCCTGTTTGGACCCTGACCAGACTTTGGGAACAGTGGGTGGTTCAGCAGAGTGGCGCAGCGGAAGCGTGCTGGGCCCATAACCCAGAGGTCGATGGATCGAAACCATCCTCTGCTAGATACAACTTCAGCTATATTATGAGTCTACTGTGAGATACTACCCTTGTCTCATTTAATAACAAACATAAAGTGATGTCATTATTTGTACAACTCCTCATGACTATGTTAAGAAGTGTTTTGTTTAGTTTCCTGCAAAGTAAACATAGTGGGAAGTGTTTCTTTCCACATCTAATAGTGTACAAACTCAGAATTTCACACAGAGCCTATGAGAAGCATATGAGCGTTTACCATATTTAGTTACAACTACAAAACACTTAACTGACGTTTTATTCTTTATTACTGAACTAAATGTTTGTCCAGATGGAAGCAACAGTATTTGTTTCCTTGCACAAGCTGACCAAAGGTCCTAACAAAAGGTCCTGAAACCAGAACATGAGTGAAAAGCAATATACGCCTGAGCATCGGACAGAGTGCTGTCCATGGTACCAGGAGCGTCTGGGTGTTTAGGGTACCAGGGCCCTGGTCGTCCAAGTAAGCGGGCTGGCTCTTTCACTCCGGTGGCCGGTTGGGGGGGGGCTTAAGAGCGGGTCCCCGGGTTCGGACGGTGAGCCGGGTCTTTGGGTGGCTCCAGGTGAGCCGGGTTTTTTGGGCAGCGGGACGGTGAGCCGCGAGGCTGAGTGGCTTTCAGCGACGTGCTGCCTGTCAGTTTTTCTCCGGGTTGAAGGTCTTGTTTCGGGCCTGAGGCTAAGTGGCTCCGGACCGGCTGTGGTGTGTTTTTCTCTGGGCCGAGGGGAGGGGTAAGCGGATGTAAGCCCCGCGATTCTCGGCTGGATCTCCGCGGTCTCAGCGCCACGAGAATGCGGATGAAGCCCCCCGATTCTCGGCTCGGCTCGCCACGAGGCTCTGGTCGAGCTGGTCCGGGATTCCACGCACCTCCGGGGACTGGTGGTGGAAGCTGGGGGTCTGGTGGTTATGCTGCTGGGGACTGGTGGTGATTTTGCTGGGGTCTGGTGGTGGAAGCTCCTGGGGTCTGGTGGTGGAAGCTCCTGGGGTCTGGTGGTGGAAGCTCCTGGGGTCTGGTGGTGGAAGCTCCTGGGGTCTGGTGGTGGAAGCTCTGGTGGTGGAAGCTCCTGGGGTCTGGTGGTGGAAGCTCCTGGGGTCTGGTGCTGGAAGCTCTGGTGGTGGAAGCTCCTGGGGTCTGGTGGTGGAAGCTCTGGTGGTGGAAACTCCTGGGGTCTGGTGGTGATTTTGCTGGGGTATGGTGGTGAATGCTCCTGAGGTCTGGTGGTGGAAGCTCCTGAGGTCTGGTGGTGGAAGCTCCAGGAGTCTGGTGGTGGAAGCTGGGGGTCGAGCTAGTGGGGTCTGGGGGTGGAAGCTGCTGGGGTCTGGTGGTGGAAGCTTCTGGGGTCTGGTGGTGGAAGCTGGGGGTCGAGCTAGTGGGGGATAACTGTCACAGACCTGGCTGAATCCATTTAGACTCTAGACCCCCTGTTTGGACCCTGACCAGACTTTGGGAACAGTGGGTGGTTCAGCAGAGTGGCGCAGCGGAAGCGTGCTGGGCCCATAACCCAGAGGTCGATGGGTGGAAACCATCCTCTGCTAGATACAACTTCAGCTATATTATGAGTCTACTCGGGGACTGGTGGTGGAAGCTGGGGGTCTGGTGGTGGAAGCTCCTGTGTTCTGGTAGTGATTTTGCTGGGGTCTGGTGGTGAATGCTCCTGGGGTCTGGTGCTGGAAGCTCCAGGAGTCTGGTGATGGAAGCTCCTGGGTTCTGGTGGTGGAAGCTGGGGGTCGAGCTAGTGGGGTCTGGGGTTGGAAGCTGGGTGTCTGGTGGTGGAAGCTGCTGGGGTGCTCCTGGGGTCTGGTGGTAGAGACTTTTTTAAAGCTTGATGATTATACTTCATCACTGAGAGTTATGTGTATTCTCATTTTTTAAATGTTTTTTTATGAAAAGTACTTTGATTTGTACATGAGATGTGTAATACAAATAAGCTTTCCTCACTTCATAAACTTAAAATCCTTATGTTTGAGTTATCTTTATTTCCTCTTAGCTTTAAGTCAGGTGATTATCAGACTTGACGAATTATTGTCGCACACCAAAGCTAACAATGGAACATACAATCTTTAGAGTCTGAAGTTTTTAAAGATATGCAGAGTAAGCAGTTTGGCCAGTATGGGGATTGAACCCATGACCTTGGCGTTATTAGCACCACACTCTGACCTTCTGAGCTAACCGGCCTCAATGCTGGCGGCGCGTGTGTGTGTGTGTGAGCGAGCAGGTGGGTCCCCTGAGGGGAAAATACAAGAATGTGTGCGCGTGTGAACTTTTACATGTTGATCTTAACTTCACACTCAGATATACCATATACTTATCTATGGCAGATAACTGTCACAGACCTGGCTGAGTCCATTTAGACTCTAGACCCCCTGTTTGGACCCTGACCAGACTTTGGGAACAGTGGGTGGTTCAGCAGAGTGGCGCAGCGGAAGCGTGCTGGGCCCATAACCCAGAGGTCGATGGATCGAAACCATCCTCTGCTAGATACAACTTCAGCTATATTATGAGTCTACTGTGAGATACTACCCTTGTCTCATTTAATAACAAACATAAAGTGATGTCATTATTTGTACAACTCCTCATGACTATGTTAAGAAGTGTTTTGTTTAGTTTCCTGCAAAGTAAACATAGTGGGAAGTGTTTCTTTCCACATCTAATAGTGTACAAACTCAGAATTTCACACAGAGCCTATGAGAAGCATATGAGCGTTTACCATATTTAGTTACAACTACAAAACACTTAACTGACGTTTTATTCTTTATTACTGAACTAAATGTTTGTCCAGATGGAAGCAACAGTATTTGTTTCCTTGCACAAGCTGACCAAAGGTCCTAACAAAAGGTCCTGAAACCAGAACATGAGTGAAAAGCAATATACGCCTGAGCATCGGACAGAGTGCTGTCCATGGTACCAGGAGCGTCTGGGTGTTTAGGGTACCAGGGCCCTGGTCGTCCAAGTAAGCGGGCTGGCTCTTTCACTCCGGTGGCCGGTTGGGGGGGGGCTTAAGAGCGGGTCCCCGGGTTCGGACGGTGAGCCGGGTCTTTGGGTGGCTCCAGGTGAGCCGGGTTTTTTGGGCAGCGGGACGGTGAGCCGCGAGGCTGAGTGGCTTTCAGCGACGTGCTGCCTGTCAGTTTTTCTCCGGGTTGAAGGTCTTGTTTCGGGCCTGAGGCTAAGTGGCTCCGGACCGGCTGTGGTGTGTTTTTCTCTGGGCCGAGGGGAGGGGTAAGCGGATGTAAGCCCCGCGATTCTCGGCTGGATCTCCGCGGTCTCAGCGCCACGAGAATGCGGATGAAGCCCCCCGATTCTCGGCTCGGCTCGCCACGAGGCTCTGGTCGAGCTGGTCCGGGATTCCACGCACCTCCGGGGACTGGTGGTGGAAGCTGGGGGTCTGGTGGTTATGCTGCTGGGGACTGGTGGTGATTTTGCTGGGGTCTGGTGGTGGAAGCTCCTGGGGTCTGGTGGTGGAAGCTCCTGGGGTCTGGTGGTGGAAGCTCCTGGGGTCTGGTGGTGGAAGCTCCTGGGGTCTGGTGGTGGAAGCTCTGGTGGTGGAAGCTCCTGGGGTCTGGTGGTGGAAGCTCCTGGGGTCTGGTGCTGGAAGCTCTGGTGGTGGAAGCTCCTGGGGTCTGGTGGTGGAAGCTCTGGTGGTGGAAACTCCTGGGGTCTGGTGGTGATTTTGCTGGGGTATGGTGGTGAATGCTCCTGAGGTCTGGTGGTGGAAGCTCCTGAGGTCTGGTGGTGGAAGCTCCAGGAGTCTGGTGGTGGAAGCTGGGGGTCGAGCTAGTGGGGTCTGGGGGTGGAAGCTGCTGGGGTCTGGTGGTGGAAGCTTCTGGGGTCTGGTGGTGGAAGCTGGGGGTCGAGCTAGTGGGGGATAACTGTCACAGACCTGGCTGAATCCATTTAGACTCTAGACCCCCTGTTTGGACCCTGACCAGACTTTGGGAACAGTGGGTGGTTCAGCAGAGTGGCGCAGCGGAAGCGTGCTGGGCCCATAACCCAGAGGTCGATGGATCGAAACCATCCTCTGCTAGATACAACTTCAGCTATATTATGAGTCTACTCGGGGACTGGTGGTGGAAGCTGGGGGTCTGGTGGTGGAAGCTCCTGTGTTCTGGTAGTGATTTTGCTGGGGTCTGGTGGTGAATGCTCCTGGGGTCTGGTGCTGGAAGCTCCAGGAGTCTGGTGATGGAAGCTCCTGGGTTCTGGTGGTGGAAGCTGGGGGTCGAGCTAGTGGGGTCTGGGGTTGGAAGCTGGGTGTCTGGTGGTGGAAGCTGCTGGGGTGCTCCTGGGGTCTGGTGGTAGAGACTTTTTTAAAGCTTGATGATTATACTTCATCACTGAGAGTTATGTGTATTCTCATTTTTTAAATGTTTTTTTATGAAAAGTACTTTGATTTGTACATGAGATGTGTAATACAAATAAGCTTTCCTCACTTCATAAACTTAAAATCCTTATGTTTGAGTTATCTTTATTTCCTCTTAGCTTTAAGTCAGGTGATTATCAGACTTGACGAATTATTGTCGCACACCAAAGCTAACAATGGAACATACAATCTTTAGAGTCTGAAGTTTTTAAAGATATGCAGAGTAAGCAGTTTGGCCAGTATGGGGATTGAACCCATGACCTTGGCGTTATTAGCACCACACTCTGACCTTCTGAGCTAACCGGCCTCAATGCTGGCGGCGCGTGTGTGTGTGTGTGAGCGAGCAGGTGGGTCCCCTGAGGGGAAAATACAAGAATGTGTGCGCGTGTGAACTTTTACATGTTGATCTTAACTTCACACTCAGATATACCATATACTTATCTATGGCAGATAACTGTCACAGACCTGGCTGAGTCCATTTAGACTCTAGACCCCCTGTTTGGACCCTGACCAGACTTTGGGAACAGTGGGTGGTTCAGCAGAGTGGCGCAGCGGAAGCGTGCTGGGCCCATAACCCAGAGGTCGATGGATCGAAACCATCCTCTGCTAGATACAACTTCAGCTATATTATGAGTCTACTGTGAGATACTACCCTTGTCTCATTTAATAACAAACATAAAGTGATGTCATTATTTGTACAACTCCTCATGACTATGTTAAGAAGTGTTTTGTTTAGTTTCCTGCAAAGTAAACATAGTGGGAAGTGTTTCTTTCCACATCTAATAGTGTACAAACTCAGAATTTCACACAGAGCCTATGAGAAGCATATGAGCGTTTACCATATTTAGTTACAACTACAAAACACTTAACTGACGTTTTATTCTTTATTACTGAACTAAATGTTTGTCCAGATGGAAGCAACAGTATTTGTTTCCTTGCACAAGCTGACCAAAGGTCCTAACAAAAGGTCCTGAAACCAGAACATGAGTGAAAAGCAATATACGCCTGAGCATCGGACAGAGTGCTGTCCATGGTACCAGGAGCGTCTGGGTGTTTAGGGTACCAGGGCCCTGGTCGTCCAAGTAAGCGGGCTGGCTCTTTCACTCCGGTGGCCGGTTGGGGGGGGGCTTAAGAGCGGGTCCCCGGGTTCGGACGGTGAGCCGGGTCTTTGGGTGGCTCCAGGTGAGCCGGGTTTTTTGGGCAGCGGGACGGTGAGCCGCGAGGCTGAGTGGCTTTCAGCGACGTGCTGCCTGTCAGTTTTTCTCCGGGTTGAAGGTCTTGTTTCGGGCCTGAGGCTAAGTGGCTCCGGACCGGCTGTGGTGTGTTTTTCTCTGGGCCGAGGGGAGGGGTAAGCGGATGTAAGCCCCGCGATTCTCGGCTGGATCTCCGCGGTCTCAGCGCCACGAGAATGCGGATGAAGCCCCCCGATTCTCGGCTCGGCTCGCCACGAGGCTCTGGTCGAGCTGGTCCGGGATTCCACGCACCTCCGGGGACTGGTGGTGGAAGCTGGGGGTCTGGTGGTTATGCTGCTGGGGACTGGTGGTGATTTTGCTGGGGTCTGGTGGTGGAAGCTCCTGGGGTCTGGTGGTGGAAGCTCCTGGGGTCTGGTGGTGGAAGCTCCTGGGGTCTGGTGGTGGAAGCTCCTGGGGTCTGGTGGTGGAAGCTCTGGTGGTGGAAGCTCCTGGGGTCTGGTGGTGGAAGCTCCTGGGGTCTGGTGCTGGAAGCTCTGGTGGTGGAAGCTCCTGGGGTCTGGTGGTGGAAGCTCTGGTGGTGGAAACTCCTGGGGTCTGGTGGTGATTTTGCTGGGGTATGGTGGTGAATGCTCCTGAGGTCTGGTGGTGGAAGCTCCTGAGGTCTGGTGGTGGAAGCTCCAGGAGTCTGGTGGTGGAAGCTGGGGGTCGAGCTAGTGGGGTCTGGGGGTGGAAGCTGCTGGGGTCTGGTGGTGGAAGCTTCTGGGGTCTGGTGGTGGAAGCTGGGGGTCGAGCTAGTGGGGGATAACTGTCACAGACCTGGCTGAATCCATTTAGACTCTAGACCCCCTGTTTGGACCCTGACCAGACTTTGGGAACAGTGGGTGGTTCAGCAGAGTGGCGCAGCGGAAGCGTGCTGGGCCCATAACCCAGAGGTCGATGGATCGAAACCATCCTCTGCTAGATACAACTTCAGCTATATTATGAGTCTACTCGGGGACTGGTGGTGGAAGCTGGGGGTCTGGTGGTGGAAGCTCCTGTGTTCTGGTAGTGATTTTGCTGGGGTCTGGTGGTGAATGCTCCTGGGGTCTGGTGCTGGAAGCTCCAGGAGTCTGGTGATGGAAGCTCCTGGGTTCTGGTGGTGGAAGCTGGGGGTCGAGCTAGTGGGGTCTGGGGGTGGAAGCTGGGTGTCTGGTGGTGGAAGCTGCTGGGGTGCTCCTGGGGTCTGGTGGTAGAGACTTTTTTAAAGCTTGATGATTATACTTCATCACTGAGAGTTATGTGTATTCTCATTTTTTAAATGTTTTTTTATGAAAAGTACTTTGATTTGTACATGAGATGTGTAATACAAATAAGCTTTCCTCACTTCATAAACTTAAATTCCTTATGTTTGAGTTATCTTTATTTCCTCTTAGCTTTAAGTCAGGTGATTATCAGACTTGACGAATTATTGTCGCACACCAAAGCTAACAATGGAACATACAATCTTTAGAGTCTGAAGTTTTTAAAGATATGCAGAGTAAGCAGTTTGGCCAGTATGGGGATTGAACCCATGACCTTGGCGTTATTAGCACCACGCTCTGACCTTCTGAGCTAACCGGCCTCAATGCTGGAGGCGCGTGTGTGTGTGTGTGTGAGCGAGCAGGTGGGTCCCCTGAGGGGAAAATACAAGAATGTGTGCGCGTGTGAACTTTTACATGTTGATCTTAACTTCACACTCAGATATACCATATACTTATCTATGGCAGATAACTGTCACAGACCTGGCTGAGTCCATTTAGACTCTAGACCCCCTGTTTGGACCCTGACCAGACTTTGGGAACAGTGGGTGGTTCAGCAGAGTGGCGCAGCGGAAGCGTGCTGGGCCCATAACCCAGAGGTCGATGGATCGAAACCATCCTCTGCTAGATACAACTTCAGCTATATTATGAGTCTACTGTGAGATACTACCCTTGTCTCATTTAATAACAAACATAAAGTGATGTCATTATTTGTACAACTCCTCATGACTATGTTAAGAAGTGTTTTGTTTAGTTTCCTGCAAAGTAAACATAGTGGGAAGTGTTTCTTTCCACATCTAATAGTGTACAAACTCAGAATTTCACACAGAGCCTATGAGAAGCATATGAGCGTTTTCCATATTTAGTTACAACTACAAAACACTTAACTGACGTTTTATTCTTTATTACTGAACTAAATGTTTGTCCAGATGGAAGCAACAGTATTTGTTTCCTTGCACAAGCTGACCAAAGGTCCTAACAAAAGGTCCTGAAACCAGAACATGAGTGAAAAGCAATATACGCCTGAGCATCGGACAGAGTGCTGTCCATGGTACCAGGAGCGTCTGGGTGTTTAGGGTACCAGGGCCCTGGTCGTCCAAGTAAGCGGGCTGGCTCTTTCACTCCGGTGGCCGGTTGGGGGGGGGCTTAAGAGCGGGTCCCCGGGTTCGGACGGTGAGCCGGCTCTTTGGGTGGCTCCAGGTGAGCCGGGTTTTTTGGGCAGCGGGACGGTGAGCCGCGAGGCTGAGTGGCTTTCAGCGACGTGCTGCCTGTCAGTTTTTCTCCGGGTTGAAGGTCTTGTTTCGGGCCTGAGGCTAAGTGGCTCCGGACCGGCTGTGGTGTGTTTTTCTCTGGGCCGAGGGGAGGGGTAAGCGGATGTAAGCCCCGCGATTCTCGGCTGGATCTCCGCGGTCTCAGCGCCACGAGAATGCGGATGAAGCCCCCCGATTCTCGGCTCGGCTCGCCACGAGGCTCTGGTCGAGCTGGTCCGGGATTCCACGCACCTCCGGGGACTGGTGGTGGAAGCTGGGGGTCTGGTGGTTATGCTGCTGGGGACTGGTGGTGATTTTGCTGGGGTCTGGGGGTGGAAGCTGCTGGGGTCTGGTGGTGGAAGCTTCTGGGGTCTGGTGGTGGAAGCTCCTGGGGTCTGGTGGTGGAAGCTCCTGGGGTCTGGTGGTGGAAGCTCTGGTGGTGGAAGCTCCTGGGGTCTGGTGGTGGAAGCTCCTGGGGTCTGGTGCTGGAAGCTCTGGTGGTGGAAGCTCCTGGGGTCTGGTGGTGGAAGCTCTGGTGGTGGAAACTCCTGGGGTCTGGTGGTGATTTTGCTGGGGTATGGTGGTGAATGCTCCTGAGGTCTGGTGGTGGAAGCTCCTGAGGTCTGGTGGTGGAAGCTCCAGGAGTCTGGTGGTGGAAGCTGGGGGTCGAGCTAGTGGGGTCTGGGGGTGGAAGCTGCTGGGGTCTGGTGGTGGAAGCTTCTGGGGTCTGGTGGTGGAAGCTGGGGGTCGAGCTAGTGGGGGATAACTGTCACAGACCTGGCTGAATCCATTTAGACTCTAGACCCCCTGTTTGGACCCTGACCAGACTTTGGGAACAGTGGGTGGTTCAGCAGAGTGGCGCAGCGGAAGCGTGCTGGGCCCATAACCCAGAGGTCGATGGATCGAAACCATCCTCTGCTAGATACAACTTCAGCTATATTATGAGTCTACTCGGGGACTGGTGGTGGAAGCTGGGGGTCTGGTGGTGGAAGCTCCTGTGTTCTGGTAGTGATTTTGCTGGGGTCTGGTGGTGAATGCTCCTGGGGTCTGGTGCTGGAAGCTCCAGGAGTCTGGTGATGGAAGCTCCTGGGTTCTGGTGGTGGAAGCTGGGGGTCGAGCTAGTGGGGTCTGGGGGTGGAAGCTGGGTGTCTGGTGGTGGAAGCTGCTGGGGTGCTCCTGGGGTCTGGTGGTAGAGACTTTTTTAAAGCTTGATGATTATACTTCATCACTGAGAGTTATGTGTATTCTCATTTTTTAAATGTTTTTTTATGAAAAGTACTTTGATTTGTACATGAGATGTGTAATACAAATAAGCTTTCCTCACTTCATAAACTTAAATTCCTTATGTTTGAGTTATCTTTATTTCCTCTTAGCTTTAAGTCAGGTGATTATCAGACTTGACGAATTATTGTCGCACACCAAAGCTAACAATGGAACATACAATCTTTAGAGTCTGAAGTTTTTAAAGATATGCAGAGTAAGCAGTTTGGCCAGTATGGGGATTGAACCCATGACCTTGGCGTTATTAGCACCACGCTCTGACCTTCTGAGCTAACCGGCCTCAATGCTGGCGGCGCGTGTGTGTGTGTGTGTGAGCGAGCAGGTGGGTCCCCTGAGTGGAAAATACAAGAATGTGTGCGCGTGTGAACTTTTACATGTTGATCTTAACTTCACACTCAGATATACCATATACTTATCTATGGCAGATAACTGTCACAGACCTGGCTGAGTCCATTTAGACTCTAGACCCCCTGTTTGGACCCTGACCAGACTTTGGGAACAGTGGGTGGTTCAGCAGAGTGGCACAGCGGAAGCGTGCTGGGCCCATAACCCAGAGGTCGATGGATCGAAACCATCCTCTGCTAGATACAACTTCAGCTATATTATGAGTCTACTGTGAGATACTACCCTTGTCTCATTTAATAACAAACATAAAGTGATGTCATTATTTGTACAACTCCTCATGACTATGTTAAGAAGTGTTTTGTTTAGTTTCCTGCAAAGTAAACATAGTGGGAAGTGTTTCTTTCCACATCTAATAGTGTACAAACTCAGAATTTCACACAGAGCCTATGAGAAGCATATGAGCGTTTACCATATTTAGTTACAACTACAAAACACTTAACTGACGTTTTATTCTTTATTACTGAACTAAATGTTTGTCCAGATGGAAGCAACAGTATTTGTTTCCTTGCACAAGCTGACCAAAGGTCCTAACAAAAGGTCCTGAAACCAGAACATGAGTGAAAAGCAATATACGCCTGAGCATCGGACAGAGTGCTGTCCATGGTACCAGGAGCGTCTGGGTGTTTAGGGTACCAGGGCCCTGGTCGTCCAAGTAAGCGGGCTGGCTCTTTCACTCCGGTGGCCGGTTGGGGGGGGGCTTAAGAGCGGGTCCCCGGGTTCGGACGGTGAGCCGGGTCTTTGGGTGGCTCCAGGTGAGCCGGGTTTTTTGGGCAGCGGGACGGTGAGCCGCGAGGCTGAGTGGCTTTCAGCGACGTGCTGCCTGTCAGTTTTTCTCCGGGTTGAAGGTCTTGTTTCGGGCCTGAGGCTAAGTGGCTCCGGACCGGCTGTGGTGTGTTTTTCTCTGGGCCGAGGGGAGGGGTAAGCGGATGTAAGCCCCGCGATTCTCGGCTGGATCTCCGCGGTCTCAGCGCCACGAGAATGCGGATGAAGCCCCCCGATTCTCGGCTCGGCTCGCCACGAGGCTCTGGTCGAGCTGGTCCGGGATTCCACGCACCTCCGGGGACTGGTGGTGGAAGCTGGGGGTCTGGTGGTTATGCTGCTGGGGACTGGTGGTGATTTTGCTGGGGTCTGGTGGTGGAAGCTCCTGGGGTCTGGTGGTGGAAGCTCCTGGGGTCTGGGGGTGGAAGCTCCTGGGGTCTGGTGGTGGAAGCTCCTGGGGTCTGGTGGTGGAAGCTCTGGTGGTGGAAGCTCCTGGGGTCTGGTGGTGGAAGCTCCTGGGGTCTGGTGCTGGAAGCTCTGGTGGTGGAAGCTCCTGGGGTCTGGTGGTGGAAGCTCTGGTGGTGGAAACTCCTGGGGTCTGGTGGTGATTTTGCTGGGGTATGGTGGTGAATGCTCCTGAGGTCTGGTGGTGGAAGCTCCTGAGGTCTGGTGGTGGAAGCTCCAGGAGTCTGGTGGTGGAAGCTGGGGGTCGAGCTAGTGGGGTCTGGGGGTGGAAGCTGCTGGGGTCTGGTGGTGGAAGCTTCTGGGGTCTGGTGGTGGAAGCTGGGGGTCGAGCTAGTGGGGGATAACTGTCACAGACCTGGCTGAATCCATTTAGACTCTAGACCCCCTGTTTGGACCCTGACCAGACTTTGGGAACAGTGGGTGGTTCAGCAGAGTGGCGCAGCGGAAGCGTGCTGGGCCCATAACCCAGAGGTCGATGGATCGAAACCATCCTCTGCTAGATACAACTTCAGCTATATTATGAGTCTACTCGGGGACTGGTGGTGGAAGCTGGGGGTCTGGTGGTGGAAGCTCCTGTGTTCTGGTAGTGATTTTGCTGGGGTCTGGTGGTGAATGCTCCTGGGGTCTGGTGCTGGAAGCTCCAGGAGTCTGGTGATGGAAGCTCCTGGGTTCTGGTGGTGGAAGCTGGGGGTCGAGCTAGTGGGGTCTGGGGGTGGAAGCTGGGTGTCTGGTGGTGGAAGCTGCTGGGGTGCTCCTGGGGTCTGGTGGTAGAGACTTTTTTAAAGCTTGATGATTATACTTCATCACTGAGAGTTATGTGTATTCTCATTTTTTAAATGTTTTTTTATGAAAAGTACTTTGATTTGTACATGAGATGTGTAATACAAATAAGCTTTCCTCACTTCATAAACTTAAATTCCTTATGTTTGAGTTATCTTTATTTCCTCTTAGCTTTAAGTCAGGTGATTATCAGACTTGACGAATTATTGTCGCACACCAAAGCTAACAATGGAACATACAATCTTTAGAGTCTGAAGTTTTTAAAGATATGCAGAGTAAGCAGTTTGGCCAGTATGGGGATTGAACCCATGACCTTGGCGTTATTAGCACCACGCTCTGACCTTCTGAGCTAACCGGCCTCAATGCTGGCGGCGCGTGTGTGTGTGTGTGTGAGCGAGCAGGTGGGTCCCCTGAGTGGAAAATACAAGAATGTGTGCGCGTGTGAACTTTTACATGTTGATCTTAACTTCACACTCAGATATACCATATACTTATCTATGGCAGATAACTGTCACAGACCTGGCTGAGTCCATTTAGACTCTAGACCCCCTGTTTGGACCCTGACCAGACTTTGGGAACAGTGGGTGGTTCAGCAGAGTGGCGCAGCGGAAGCGTGCTGGGCCCATAACCCAGAGGTCGATGGATCGAAACCATCCTCTGCTAGATACAACTTCAGCTATATTATGAGTCTACTGTGAGATACTACCCTTGTCTCATTTAATAACAAACATAAAGTGATGTCATTATTTGTACAACTCCTCATGACTATGTTAAGAAGTGTTTTGTTTAGTTTCCTGCGAAGTAAACATAGTGGGAAGTGTTTCTTTCCACATCTAATAGTGTACAAACTCAGAATTTCACACAGAGCCTATGAGAAGCATATGAGCGTTTACCATATTTAGTTACAACTACAAAACACTTAACTGACGTTTTATTCTTTATTACTGAACTAAATGTTTGTCCAGATGGAAGCAACAGTATTTGTTTCCTTGCACAAGCTGACCAAAGGTCCTAACAAAAGGTCCTGAAACCAGAACATGAGTGAAAAGCAATATACGCCTGAGCATCGGACAGAGTGCTGTCCATGGTACCAGGAGCGTCTGGGTGTTTAGGGTACCAGGGCCCTGGTCGTCCAAGTAAGCGGGCTGGCTCTTTCACTCCGGTGGCCGGTTGGGGGGGGGCTTAAGAGCGGGTCCCCGGGTTCGGACGGTGAGCCGGGTCTTTGGGTGGCTCCAGGTGAGCCGGGTTTTTTGGGCAGCGGGACGGTGAGCCGCGAGGCTGAGTGGCTTTCAGCGACGTGCTGCCTGTCAGTTTTTCTCCGGGTTGAAGGTCTTGTTTCGGGCCTGAGGCTAAGTGGCTCCGGACCGGCTGTGGTGTGTTTTTCTCTGGGCCGAGGGGAGGGGTAAGCGGATGTAAGCCCCGCGATTCTCGGCTGGATCTCCGCGGTCTCAGCGCCACGAGAATGCGGATGAAGCCCCCCGATTCTCGGCTCGGCTCGCCACGAGGCTCTGGTCGAGCTGGTCCGGGATTCCACGCACCTCCGGGGACTGGTGGTGGAAGCTGGGGGTCTGGTGGTTATGCTGCTGGGGACTGGTGGTGATTTTGCTGGGGTCTGGTGGTGGAAGCTCCTGGGGTCTGGTGGTGGAAGCTCCTGGGGTCTGGTGGTGGAAGCTCCTGGGGTCTGGTGGTGGAAGCTCCTGGGGTCTGGTGGTGGAAGCTCTGGTGGTGGAAGCTCCTGGGGTCTGGTGGTGGAAGCTCCTGGGGTCTGGTGCTGGAAGCTCTGGTGGTGGAAGCTCCTGGGGTCTGGTGGTGGAAGCGCTGGTGGTGGAAACTCCTGGGGTCTGGTGGTGATTTTGCTGGGGTATGGTGGTGAATGCTCCTGAGGTCTGGTGGTGGAAGCTCCTGAGGTCTGGTGGTGGAAGCTCCAGGAGTCTGGTGGTGGAAGCTGGGGGTCGAGCTAGTGGGGTCTGGGGGTGGAAGCTGCTGGGGTCTGGTGGTGGAAGCTTCTGGGGTCTGGTGGTGGAAGCTGGGGGTCGAGCTAGTGGGGGATAACTGTCACAGACCTGGCTGAATCCATTTAGACTCTAGACCCCCTGTTTGGACCCTGACCAGACTTTTGGAACAGTGGGTGGTTCAGCAGAGTGGCGCAGCGGAAGCGTGCTGGGCCCATAACCCAGAGGTCGATGGATCGAAACCATCCTCTGCTAGATACAACTTCAGCTATATTATGAGTCTACTCGGGGACTGGTGGTGGAAGCTGGGGGTCTGGTGGTGGAAGCTCCTGTGTTCTGGTAGTGATTTTGCTGGGGTCTGGTGGTGAATGCTCCTGGGGTCTGGTGCTGGAAGCTCCAGGAGTCTGGTGATGGAAGCTCCTGGGTTCTGGTGGTGGAAGCTGGGGGTCGAGCTAGTGGGGTCTGGGGGTGGAAGCTGGGTGTCTGGTGGTGGAAGCTGCTGGGGTGCTCCTGGGGTCTGGTGGTAGAGACTTTTTTAAAGCTTGATGATTATACTTCATCACTGAGAGTTATGTGTATTCTCATTTTTTAAATGTTTTTTTATGAAAAGTACTTTGATTTGTACATGAGATGTGTAATACAAATAAGCTTTCCTCACTTCATAAACTTAAATTCCTTATGTTTGAGTTATCTTTATTTCCTCTTAGCTTTAAGTCAGGTGATTATCAGACTTGACGAATTATTGTCGCACACCAAAGCTAACAATGGAACATACAATCTTTAGAGTCTGAAGTTTTTAAAGATATGCAGAGTAAGCAGTTTGGCCAGTATGGGGATTGAACCCATGACCTTGGCGTTATTAGCACCACGCTCTGACCTTCTGAGCTAACCGGCCTCAATGCTGGAGGCGCGTGTGTGTGTGTGTGTGAGCGAGCAGGTGGGTCCCCTGAGGGGAAAATACAAGAATGTGTGCGCGTGTGAACTTTTACATGTTGATCTTAACTTCACACTCAGATATACCATATACTTATCTATGGCAGATAACTGTCACAGACCTGGCTGAGTCCATTTAGACTCTAGACCCCCTGTTTGGACCCTGACCAGACTTTGGGAACAGTGGGTGGTTCAGCAGAGTGGCGCAGCGGAAGCGTGCTGGGCCCATAACCCAGAGGTCGATGGATCGAAACCATCCTCTGCTAGATACAACTTCAGCTATATTATGAGTCTACTGTGAGATACTACCCTTGTCTCATTTAATAACAAACATAAAGTGATGTCATTATTTGTACAACTCCTCATGACTATGTTAAGAAGTGTTTTGTTTAGTTTCCTGCGAAGTAAACATAGTGGGAAGTGTTTCTTTCCACATCTAATAGTGTACAAACTCAGAATTTCACACAGAGCCTATGAGAAGCATATGAGCGTTTACCATATTTAGTTACAACTACAAAACACTTAACTGACGTTTTATTCTTTATTACTGAACTAAATGTTTGTCCAGATGGAAGCAACAGTATTTGTTTCCTTGCACAAGCTGACCAAAGGTCCTAACAAAAGGTCCTGAAACCAGAACATGAGTGAAAAGCAATATACGCCTGAGCATCGGACAGAGTGCTGTCCATGGTACCAGGAGCGTCTGGGTGTTTAGGGTACCAGGGCCCTGGTCGTCCAAGTAAGCGGGCTGGCTCTTTCACTCCGGTGGCCGGTTGGGGGGGGGCTTAAGAGCGGGTCCCCGGGTTCGGACGGTGAGCCGGGTCTTTGGGTGGCTCCAGGTGAGCCGGGTTTTTTGGGCAGCGGGACGGTGAGCCGCGAGGCTGAGTGGCTTTCAGCGACGTGCTGCCTGTCAGTTTTTCTCCGGGTTGAAGGTCTTGTTTCGGGCCTGAGGCTAAGTGGCTCCGGACCGGCTGTGGTGTGTTTTTCTCTGGGCCGAGGGGAGGGGTAAGCGGATGTAAGCCCCGCGATTCTCGGCTGGATCTCCGCGGTCTCAGCGCCACGAGAATGCGGATGAAGCCCCCCGATTCTCGGCTCGGCTCGCCACGAGGCTCTGGTCGAGCTGGTCCGGGATTCCACGCACCTCCGGGGACTGGTGGTGGAAGCTGGGGGTCTGGTGGTTATGCTGCTGGGGACTGGTGGTGATTTTGCTGGGGTCTGGTGGTGGAAGCTCCTGGGGTCTGGTGGTGGAAGCTCCTGGGGTCTGGTGGTGGAAGCTCCTGGGGTCTGGTGGTGGAAGCTCCTGGGGTCTGGTGGTGGAAGCTCTGGTGGTGGAAGCTCCTGGGGTCTGGTGGTGGAAGCTCCTGGGGTCTGGTGCTGGAAGCTCTGGTGGTGGAAGCTCCTGGGGTCTGGTGGTGGAAGCTCTGGTGGTGGAAACTCCTGGGGTCTGGTGGTGATTTTGCTGGGGTATGGTGGTGAATGCTCCTGAGGTCTGGTGGTGGAAGCTCCTGAGGTCTGGTGGTGGAAGCTCCAGGAGTCTGGTGGTGGAAGCTGGGGGTCGAGCTAGTGGGGTCTGGGGGTGGAAGCTGCTGGGGTCTGGTGGTGGAAGCTTCTGGGGTCTGGTGGTGGAAGCTGGGGGTCGAGCTAGTGGGGGATAACTGTCACAGACCTGGCTGAATCCATTTAGACTCTAGACCCCCTGTTTGGACCCTGACCAGACTTTGGGAACAGTGGGTGGTTCAGCAGAGTGGCGCAGCGGAAGCGTGCTGGGCCCATAACCCAGAGGTCGATGGATCGAAACCATCCTCTGCTAGATACAACTTCAGCTATATTATGAGTCTACTCGGGGACTGGTGGTGGAAGCTGGGGGTCTGGTGGTGGAAGCTCCTGTGTTCTGGTAGTGATTTTGCTGGGGTCTGGTGGTGAATGCTCCTGGGGTCTGGTGCTGGAAGCTCCAGGAGTCTGGTGATGGAAGCTCCTGGGTTCTGGTGGTGGAAGCTGGGGGTCGAGCTAGTGGGGTCTGGGGGTGGAAGCTGGGTGTCTGGTGGTGGAAGCTGCTGGGGTGCTCCTGGGGTCTGGTGGTAGAGACTTTTTTAAAGCTTGATGATTATACTTCATCACTGAGAGTTATGTGTATTCTCATTTTTTAAATGTTTTTTTATGAAAAGTACTTTGATTTGTACATGAGATGTGTAATACAAATAAGCTTTCCTCACTTCATAAACTTAAATTCCTTATGTTTGAGTTATCTTTATTTCCTCTTAGCTTTAAGTCAGGTGATTATCAGACTTGACGAATTATTGTCGCACACCAAAGCTAACAATGGAACATACAATCTTTAGAGTCTGAAGTTTTTAAAGATATGCAGAGTAAGCAGTTTGGCCAGTATGGGGATTGAACCCATGACCTTGGCGTTATTAGCACCACGCTCTGACCTTCTGAGCTAACCGGCCTCAATGCTGGCGGCGCGTGTGTGTGTGTGTGTGAGCGAGCAGGTGGGTCCCCTGAGTGGAAAATACAAGAATGTGTGCGCGTGTGAACTTTTACATGTTGATCTTAACTTCACACTCAGATATACCATATACTTATCTATGGCAGATAACTGTCACAGACCTGGCTGAGTCCATTTAGACTCTAGACCCCCTGTTTGGACCCTGACCAGACTTTGGGAACAGTGGGTGGTTCAGCAGAGTGGCACAGCGGAAGCGTGCTGGGCCCATAACCCAGAGGTCGATGGATCGAAACCATCCTCTGCTAGATACAACTTCAGCTATATTATGAGTCTACTGTGAGATACTACCCTTGTCTCATTTAATAACAAACATAAAGTGATGTCATTATTTGTACAACTCCTCATGACTATGTTAAGAAGTGTTTTGTTTAGTTTCCTGCAAAGTAAACATAGTGGGAAGTGTTTCTTTCCACATCTAATAGTGTACAAACTCAGAATTTCACACAGAGCCTATGAGAAGCATATGAGCGTTTACCATATTTAGTTACAACTACAAAACACTTAACTGACGTTTTATTCTTTATTACTGAACTAAATGTTTGTCCAGATGGAAGCAACAGTATTTGTTTCCTTGCACAAGCTGACCAAAGGTCCTAACAAAAGGTCCTGAAACCAGAACATGAGTGAAAAGCAATATACGCCTGAGCATCGGACAGAGTGCTGTCCATGGTACCAGGAGCGTCTGGGTGTTTAGGGTACCAGGGCCCTGGTCGTCCAAGTAAGCGGGCTGGCTCTTTCACTCCGGTGGCCGGTTGGGGGGGGGCTTAAGAGCGGGTCCCCGGGTTCGGACGGTGAGCCGGGTCTTTGGGTGGCTCCAGGTGAGCCGGGTTTTTTGGGCAGCGGGACGGTGAGCCGCGAGGCTGAGTGGCTTTCAGCGACGTGCTGCCTGTCAGTTTTTCTCCGGGTTGAAGGTCTTGTTTCGGGCCTGAGGCTAAGTGGCTCCGGACCGGCTGTGGTGTGTTTTTCTCTGGGCCGAGGGGAGGGGTAAGCGGATGTAAGCCCCGCGATTCTCGGCTGGATCTCCGCGGTCTCAGCGCCACGAGAATGCGGATGAAGCCCCCCGATTCTCGGCTCGGCTCGCCACGAGGCTCTGGTCGAGCTGGTCCGGGATTCCACGCACCTCCGGGGACTGGTGGTGGAAGCTGGGGGTCTGGTGGTTATGCTGCTGGGGACTGGTGGTGATTTTGCTGGGGTCTGGTGGTGGAAGCTCCTGGGGTCTGGTGGTGGAAGCTCCTGGGGTCTGGTGGTGGAAGCTCCTGGGGTCTGGTGGTGGAAGCTCCTGGGGTCTGGTGGTGGAAGCTCTGGTGGTGGAAGCTCCTGGGGTCTGGTGGTGGAAGCTCCTGGGGTCTGGTGCTGGAAGCTCTGGTGGTGGAAGCTCCTGGGGTCTGGTGGTGGAAGCTCTGGTGGTGGAAACTCCTGGGGTCTGGTGGTGATTTTGCTGGGGTATGGTGGTGAATGCTCCTGAGGTCTGGTGGTGGAAGCTCCTGAGGTCTGGTGGTGGAAGCTCCAGGAGTCTGGTGGTGGAAGCTGGGGGTCGAGCTAGTGGGGTCTGGGGGTGGAAGCTGCTGGGGTCTGGTGGTGGAAGCTTCTGGGGTCTGGTGGTGGAAGCTGGGGGTCGAGCTAGTGGGGGATAACTGTCACAGACCTGGCTGAATCCATTTAGACTCTAGACCCCCTGTTTGGACCCTGACCAGACTTTGGGAACAGTGGGTGGTTCAGCAGAGTGGCGCAGCGGAAGCGTGCTGGGCCCATAACCCAGAGGTCGATGGATCGAAACCATCCTCTGCTAGATACAACTTCAGCTATATTATGAGTCTACTCGGGGACTGGTGGTGGAAGCTGGGGGTCTGGTGGTGGAAGCTCCTGTGTTCTGGTAGTGATTTTGCTGGGGTCTGGTGGTGAATGCTCCTGGGGTCTGGTGCTGGAAGCTCCAGGAGTCTGGTGATGGAAGCTCCTGGGTTCTGGTGGTGGAAGCTGGGGGTCGAGCTAGTGGGGTCTGGGGTTGGAAGCTGGGTGTCTGGTGGTGGAAGCTGCTGGGGTGCTCCTGGGGTCTGGTGGTAGAGACTTTTTTAAAGCTTGATGATTATACTTCATCACTGAGAGTTATGTGTATTCTCATTTTTTAAATGTTTTTTTATGAAAAGTACTTTGATTTGTACATGAGATGTGTAATACAAATAAGCTTTCCTCACTTCATAAACTTAAAATCCTTATGTTTGAGTTATCTTTATTTCCTCTTAGCTTTAAGTCAGGTGATTATCAGACTTGACGAATTATTGTCGCACACCAAAGCTAACAATGGAACATACAATCTTTAGAGTCTGAAGTTTTTAAAGATATGCAGAGTAAGCAGTTTGGCCAGTATGGGGATTGAACCCATGACCTTGGCGTTATTAGCACCACACTCTGACCTTCTGAGCTAACCGGCCTCAATGCTGGCGGCGCGTGTGTGTGTGTGTGAGCGAGCAGGTGGGTCCCCTGAGGGGAAAATACAAGAATGTGTGCGCGTGTGAACTTTTACATGTTGATCTTAACTTCACACTCAGATATACCATATACTTATCTATGGCAGATAACTGTCACAGACCTGGCTGAGTCCATTTAGACTCTAGACCCCCTGTTTGGACCCTGACCAGACTTTGGGAACAGTGGGTGGTTCAGCAGAGTGGCGCAGCGGAAGCGTGCTGGGCCCATAACCCAGAGGTCGATGGATCGAAACCATCCTCTGCTAGATACAACTTCAGCTATATTATGAGTCTACTGTGAGATACTACCCTTGTCTCATTTAATAACAAACATAAAGTGATGTCATTATTTGTACAACTCCTCATGACTATGTTAAGAAGTGTTTTGTTTAGTTTCCTGCAAAGTAAACATAGTGGGAAGTGTTTCTTTCCACATCTAATAGTGTACAAACTCAGAATTTCACACAGAGCCTATGAGAAGCATATGAGCGTTTACCATATTTAGTTACAACTACAAAACACTTAACTGACGTTTTATTCTTTATTACTGAACTAAATGTTTGTCCAGATGGAAGCAACAGTATTTGTTTCCTTGCACAAGCTGACCAAAGGTCCTAACAAAAGGTCCTGAAACCAGAACATGAGTGAAAAGCAATATACGCCTGAGCATCGGACAGAGTGCTGTCCATGGTACCAGGAGCGTCTGGGTGTTTAGGGTACCAGGGCCCTGGTCGTCCAAGTAAGCGGGCTGGCTCTTTCACTCCGGTGGCCGGTTGGGGGGGGGCTTAAGAGCGGGTCCCCGGGTTCGGACGGTGAGCCGGGTCTTTGGGTGGCTCCAGGTGAGCCGGGTTTTTTGGGCAGCGGGACGGTGAGCCGCGAGGCTGAGTGGCTTTCAGCGACGTGCTGCCTGTCAGTTTTTCTCCGGGTTGAAGGTCTTGTTTCGGGCCTGAGGCTAAGTGGCTCCGGACCGGCTGTGGTGTGTTTTTCTCTGGGCCGAGGGGAGGGGTAAGCGGATGTAAGCCCCGCGATTCTCGGCTGGATCTCCGCGGTCTCAGCGCCACGAGAATGCGGATGAAGCCCCCCGATTCTCGGCTCGGCTCGCCACGAGGCTCTGGTCGAGCTGGTCCGGGATTCCACGCACCTCCGGGGACTGGTGGTGGAAGCTGGGGGTCTGGTGGTTATGCTGCTGGGGACTGGTGGTGATTTTGCTGGGGTCTGGTGGTGGAAGCTCCTGGGGTCTGGTGGTGGAAGCTCCTGGGGTCTGGTGGTGGAAGCTCCTGGGGTCTGGTGGTGGAAGCTCCTGGGGTCTGGTGGTGGAAGCTCTGGTGGTGGAAGCTCCTGGGGTCTGGTGGTGGAAGCTCCTGGGGTCTGGTGCTGGAAGCTCTGGTGGTGGAAGCTCCTGGGGTCTGGTGGTGGAAGCTCTGGTGGTGGAAACTCCTGGGGTCTGGTGGTGATTTTGCTGGGGTATGGTGGTGAATGCTCCTGAGGTCTGGTGGTGGAAGCTCCTGAGGTCTGGTGGTGGAAGCTCCAGGAGTCTGGTGGTGGAAGCTGGGGGTCGAGCTAGTGGGGTCTGGGGGTGGAAGCTGCTGGGGTCTGGTGGTGGAAGCTTCTGGGGTCTGGTGGTGGAAGCTGGGGGTCGAGCTAGTGGGGGATAACTGTCACAGACCTGGCTGAATCCATTTAGACTCTAGACCCCCTGTTTGGACCCTGACCAGACTTTGGGAACAGTGGGTGGTTCAGCAGAGTGGCGCAGCGGAAGCGTGCTGGGCCCATAACCCAGAGGTCGATGGATCGAAACCATCCTCTGCTAGATACAACTTCAGCTATATTATGAGTCTACTCGGGGACTGGTGGTGGAAGCTGGGGGTCTGGTGGTGGAAGCTCCTGTGTTCTGGTAGTGATTTTGCTGGGGTCTGGTGGTGAATGCTCCTGGGGTCTGGTGCTGGAAGCTCCAGGAGTCTGGTGATGGAAGCTCCTGGGTTCTGGTGGTGGAAGCTGGGGGTCGAGCTAGTGGGGTCTGGGGGTGGAAGCTGGGTGTCTGGTGGTGGAAGCTGCTGGGGTGCTCCTGGGGTCTGGTGGTAGAGACTTTTTTAAAGCTTGATGATTATACTTCATCACTGAGAGTTATGTGTATTCTCATTTTTTAAATGTTTTTTTATGAAAAGTACTTTGATTTGTACATGAGATGTGTAATACAAATAAGCTTTCCTCACTTCATAAACTTAAATTCCTTATGTTTGAGTTATCTTTATTTCCTCTTAGCTTTAAGTCAGGTGATTATCAGACTTGACGAATTATTGTCGCACACCAAAGCTAACAATGGAACATACAATCTTTAGAGTCTGAAGTTTTTAAAGATATGCAGAGTAAGCAGTTTGGCCAGTATGGGGATTGAACCCATGACCTTGGCGTTATTAGCACCACGCTCTGACCTTCTGAGCTAACCGGCCTCAATGCTGGCGGCGCGTGTGTGTGTGTGTGTGAGCGAGCAGGTGGGTCCCCTGAGTGGAAAATACAAGAATGTGTGCGCGTGTGAACTTTTACATGTTGATCTTAACTTCACACTCAGATATACCATATACTTATCTATGGCAGATAACTGTCACAGACCTGGCTGAGTCCATTTAGACTCTAGACCCCCTGTTTGGACCCTGACCAGACTTTGGGAACAGTGGGTGGTTCAGCAGAGTGGCGCAGCGGAAGCGTGCTGGGCCCATAACCCAGAGGTCGATGGATCGAAACCATCCTCTGCTAGATACAACTTCAGCTATATTATGAGTCTACTGTGAGATACTACCCTTGTCTCATTTAATAACAAACATAAAGTGATGTCATTATTTGTACAACTCCTCATGACTATGTTAAGAAGTGTTTTGTTTAGTTTCCTGCGAAGTAAACATAGTGGGAAGTGTTTCTTTCCACATCTAATAGTGTACAAACTCAGAATTTCACACAGAGCCTATGAGAAGCATATGAGCGTTTACCATATTTAGTTACAACTACAAAACACTTAACTGACGTTTTATTCTTTATTACTGAACTAAATGTTTGTCCAGATGGAAGCAACAGTATTTGTTTCCTTGCACAAGCTGACCAAAGGTCCTAACAAAAGGTCCTGAAACCAGAACATGAGTGAAAAGCAATATACGCCTGAGCATCGGACAGAGTGCTGTCCATGGTACCAGGAGCGTCTGGGTGTTTAGGGTACCAGGGCCCTGGTCGTCCAAGTAAGCGGGCTGGCTCTTTCACTCCGGTGGCCGGTTGGGGGGGGGCTTAAGAGCGGGTCCCCGGGTTCGGACGGTGAGCCGGGTCTTTGGGTGGCTCCAGGTGAGCCGGGTTTTTTGGGCAGCGGGACGGTGAGCCGCGAGGCTGAGTGGCTTTCAGCGACGTGCTGCCTGTCAGTTTTTCTCCGGGTTGAAGGTCTTGTTTCGGGCCTGAGGCTAAGTGGCTCCGGACCGGCTGTGGTGTGTTTTTCTCTGGGCCGAGGGGAGGGGTAAGCGGATGTAAGCCCCGCGATTCTCGGCTGGATCTCCGCGGTCTCAGCGCCACGAGAATGCGGATGAAGCCCCCCGATTCTCGGCTCGGCTCGCCACGAGGCTCTGGTCGAGCTGGTCCGGGATTCCACGCACCTCCGGGGACTGGTGGTGGAAGCTGGGGGTCTGGTGGTTATGCTGCTGGGGACTGGTGGTGATTTTGCTGGGGTCTGGTGGTGGAAGCTCCTGGGGTCTGGTGGTGGAAGCTCCTGGGGTCTGGTGGTGGAAGCTCCTGGGGTCTGGTGGTGGAAGCTCCTGGGGTCTGGTGGTGGAAGCTCTGGTGGTGGAAGCTCCTGGGGTCTGGTGGTGGAAGCTCCTGGGGTCTGGTGCTGGAAGCTCTGGTGGTGGAAGCTCCTGGGGTCTGGTGGTGGAAGCTCTGGTGGTGGAAACTCCTGGGGTCTGGTGGTGATTTTGCTGGGGTATGGTGGTGAATGCTCCTGAGGTCTGGTGGTGGAAGCTCCTGAGGTCTGGTGGTGGAAGCTCCAGGAGTCTGGTGGTGGAAGCTGGGGGTCGAGCTAGTGGGGTCTGGGGGTGGAAGCTGCTGGGGTCTGGTGGTGGAAGCTTCTGGGGTCTGGTGGTGGAAGCTGGGGGTCGAGCTAGTGGGGGATAACTGTCACAGACCTGGCTGAATCCATTTAGACTCTAGACCCCCTGTTTGGACCCTGACCAGACTTTTGGAACAGTGGGTGGTTCAGCAGAGTGGCGCAGCGGAAGCGTGCTGGGCCCATAACCCAGAGGTCGATGGATCGAAACCATCCTCTGCTAGATACAACTTCAGCTATATTATGAGTCTACTCGGGGACTGGTGGTGGAAGCTGGGGGTCTGGTGGTGGAAGCTCCTGTGTTCTGGTAGTGATTTTGCTGGGGTCTGGTGGTGAATGCTCCTGGGGTCTGGTGCTGGAAGCTCCAGGAGTCTGGTGATGGAAGCTCCTGGGTTCTGGTGGTGGAAGCTGGGGGTCGAGCTAGTGGGGTCTGGGGGTGGAAGCTGGGTGTCTGGTGGTGGAAGCTGCTGGGGTGCTCCTGGGGTCTGGTGGTAGAGACTTTTTTAAAGCTTGATGATTATACTTCATCACTGAGAGTTATGTGTATTCTCATTTTTTAAATGTTTTTTTATGAAAAGTACTTTGATTTGTACATGAGATGTGTAATACAAATAAGCTTTCCTCACTTCATAAACTTAAATTCCTTATGTTTGAGTTATCTTTATTTCCTCTTAGCTTTAAGTCAGGTGATTATCAGACTTGACGAATTATTGTCGCACACCAAAGCTAACAATGGAACATACAATCTTTAGAGTCTGAAGTTTTTAAAGATATGCAGAGTAAGCAGTTTGGCCAGTATGGGGATTGAACCCATGACCTTGGCGTTATTAGCACCACGCTCTGACCTTCTGAGCTAACCGGCCTCAATGCTGGAGGCGCGTGTGTGTGTGTGTGTGAGCGAGCAGGTGGGTCCCCTGAGGGGAAAATACAAGAATGTGTGCGCGTGTGAACTTTTACATGTTGATCTTAACTTCACACTCAGATATACCATATACTTATCTATGGCAGATAACTGTCACAGACCTGGCTGAGTCCATTTAGACTCTAGACCCCCTGTTTGGACCCTGACCAGACTTTGGGAACAGTGGGTGGTTCAGCAGAGTGGCGCAGCGGAAGCGTGCTGGGCCCATAACCCAGAGGTCGATGGATCGAAACCATCCTCTGCTAGATACAACTTCAGCTATATTATGAGTCTACTGTGAGATACTACCCTTGTCTCATTTAATAACAAACATAAAGTGATGTCATTATTTGTACAACTCCTCATGACTATGTTAAGAAGTGTTTTGTTTAGTTTCCTGCGAAGTAAACATAGTGGGAAGTGTTTCTTTCCACATCTAATAGTGTACAAACTCAGAATTTCACACAGAGCCTATGAGAAGCATATGAGCGTTTACCATATTTAGTTACAACTACAAAACACTTAACTGACGTTTTATTCTTTATTACTGAACTAAATGTTTGTCCAGATGGAAGCAACAGTATTTGTTTCCTTGCACAAGCTGACCAAAGGTCCTAACAAAAGGTCCTGAAACCAGAACATGAGTGAAAAGCAATATACGCCTGAGCATCGGACAGAGTGCTGTCCATGGTACCAGGAGCGTCTGGGTGTTTAGGGTACCAGGGCCCTGGTCGTCCAAGTAAGCGGGCTGGCTCTTTCACTCCGGTGGCCGGTTGGGGGGGGGCTTAAGAGCGGGTCCCCGGGTTCGGACGGTGAGCCGGGTCTTTGGGTGGCTCCAGGTGAGCCGGGTTTTTTGGGCAGCGGGACGGTGAGCCGCGAGGCTGAGTGGCTTTCAGCGACGTGCTGCCTGTCAGTTTTTCTCCGGGTTGAAGGTCTTGTTTCGGGCCTGAGGCTAAGTGGCTCCGGACCGGCTGTGGTGTGTTTTTCTCTGGGCCGAGGGGAGGGGTAAGCGGATGTAAGCCCCGCGATTCTCGGCTGGATCTCCGCGGTCTCAGCGCCACGAGAATGCGGATGAAGCCCCCCGATTCTCGGCTCGGCTCGCCACGAGGCTCTGGTCGAGCTGGTCCGGGATTCCACGCACCTCCGGGGACTGGTGGTGGAAGCTGGGGGTCTGGTGGTTATGCTGCTGGGGACTGGTGGTGATTTTGCTGGGGTCTGGTGGTGGAAGCTCCTGGGGTCTGGTGGTGGAAGCTCCTGGGGTCTGGTGGTGGAAGCTCCTGGGGTCTGGTGGTGGAAGCTCCTGGGGTCTGGTGGTGGAAGCTCTGGTGGTGGAAGCTCCTGGGGTCTGGTGGTGGAAGCTCCTGGGGTCTGGTGCTGGAAGCTCTGGTGGTGGAAGCTCCTGGGGTCTGGTGGTGGAAGCTCTGGTGGTGGAAACTCCTGGGGTCTGGTGGTGATTTTGCTGGGGTATGGTGGTGAATGCTCCTGAGGTCTGGTGGTGGAAGCTCCTGAGGTCTGGTGGTGGAAGCTCCAGGAGTCTGGTGGTGGAAGCTGGGGGTCGAGCTAGTGGGGTCTGGGGGTGGAAGCTGCTGGGGTCTGGTGGTGGAAGCTTCTGGGGTCTGGTGGTGGAAGCTGGGGGTCGAGCTAGTGGGGGATAACTGTCACAGACCTGGCTGAATCCATTTAGACTCTAGACCCCCTGTTTGGACCCTGACCAGACTTTTGGAACAGTGGGTGGTTCAGCAGAGTGGCGCAGCGGAAGCGTGCTGGGCCCATAACCCAGAGGTCGATGGATCGAAACCATCCTCTGCTAGATACAACTTCAGCTATATTATGAGTCTACTCGGGGACTGGTGGTGGAAGCTGGGGGTCTGGTGGTGGAAGCTCCTGTGTTCTGGTAGTGATTTTGCTGGGGTCTGGTGGTGAATGCTCCTGGGGTCTGGTGCTGGAAGCTCCAGGAGTCTGGTGATGGAAGCTCCTGGGTTCTGGTGGTGGAAGCTGGGGGTCGAGCTAGTGGGGTCTGGGGGTGGAAGCTGGGTGTCTGGTGGTGGAAGCTGCTGGGGTGCTCCTGGGGTCTGGTGGTAGAGACTTTTTTAAAGCTTGATGATTATACTTCATCACTGAGAGTTATGTGTATTCTCATTTTTTAAATGTTTTTTTATGAAAAGTACTTTGATTTGTACATGAGATGTGTAATACAAATAAGCTTTCCTCACTTCATAAACTTAAATTCCTTATGTTTGAGTTATCTTTATTTCCTCTTAGCTTTAAGTCAGGTGATTATCAGACTTGACGAATTATTGTCGCACACCAAAGCTAACAATGGAACATACAATCTTTAGAGTCTGAAGTTTTTAAAGATATGCAGAGTAAGCAGTTTGGCCAGTATGGGGATTGAACCCATGACCTTGGCGTTATTAGCACCACGCTCTGACCTTCTGAGCTAACCGGCCTCAATGCTGGAGGCGCGTGTGTGTGTGTGTGTGAGCGAGCAGGTGGGTCCCCTGAGGGGAAAATACAAGAATGTGTGCGCGTGTGAACTTTTACATGTTGATCTTAACTTCACACTCAGATATACCATATACTTATCTATGGCAGATAACTGTCACAGACCTGGCTGAGTCCATTTAGACTCTAGACCCCCTGTTTGGACCCTGACCAGACTTTGGGAACAGTGGGTGGTTCAGCAGAGTGGCGCAGCGGAAGCGTGCTGGGCCCATAACCCAGAGGTCGATGGATCGAAACCATCCTCTGCTAGATACAACTTCAGCTATATTATGAGTCTACTGTGAGATACTACCCTTGTCTCATTTAATAACAAACATAAAGTGATGTCATTATTTGTACAACTCCTCATGACTATGTTAAGAAGTGTTTTGTTTAGTTTCCTGCGAAGTAAACATAGTGGGAAGTGTTTCTTTCCACATCTAATAGTGTACAAACTCAGAATTTCACACAGAGCCTATGAGAAGCATATGAGCGTTTACCATATTTAGTTACAACTACAAAACACTTAACTGACGTTTTATTCTTTATTACTGAACTAAATGTTTGTCCAGATGGAAGCAACAGTATTTGTTTCCTTGCACAAGCTGACCAAAGGTCCTAACAAAAGGTCCTGAAACCAGAACATGAGTGAAAAGCAATATACGCCTGAGCATCGGACAGAGTGCTGTCCATGGTACCAGGAGCGTCTGGGTGTTTAGGGTACCAGGGCCCTGGTCGTCCAAGTAAGCGGGCTGGCTCTTTCACTCCGGTGGCCGGTTGGGGGGGGGCTTAAGAGCGGGTCCCCGGGTTCGGACGGTGAGCCGGGTCTTTGGGTGGCTCCAGGTGAGCCGGGTTTTTTGGGCAGCGGGACGGTGAGCCGCGAGGCTGAGTGGCTTTCAGCGACGTGCTGCCTGTCAGTTTTTCTCCGGGTTGAAGGTCTTGTTTCGGGCCTGAGGCTAAGTGGCTCCGGACCGGCTGTGGTGTGTTTTTCTCTGGGCCGAGGGGAGGGGTAAGCGGATGTAAGCCCCGCGATTCTCGGCTGGATCTCCGCGGTCTCAGCGCCACGAGAATGCGGATGAAGCCCCCCGATTCTCGGCTCGGCTCGCCACGAGGCTCTGGTCGAGCTGGTCCGGGATTCCACGCACCTCCGGGGACTGGTGGTGGAAGCTGGGGGTCTGGTGGTTATGCTGCTGGGGACTGGTGGTGATTTTGCTGGGGTCTGGTGGTGGAAGCTCCTGGGGTCTGGTGGTGGAAGCTCCTGGGGTCTGGTGGTGGAAGCTCCTGGGGTCTGGTGGTGGAAGCTCCTGGGGTCTGGTGGTGGAAGCTCTGGTGGTGGAAGCTCCTGGGGTCTGGTGGTGGAAGCTCCTGGGGTCTGGTGCTGGAAGCTCTGGTGGTGGAAGCTCCTGGGGTCTGGTGGTGGAAGCTCTGGTGGTGGAAACTCCTGGGGTCTGGTGGTGATTTTGCTGGGGTATGGTGGTGAATGCTCCTGAGGTCTGGTGGTGGAAGCTCCTGAGGTCTGGTGGTGGAAGCTCCAGGAGTCTGGTGGTGGAAGCTGGGGGTCGAGCTAGTGGGGTCTGGGGGTGGAAGCTGCTGGGGTCTGGTGGTGGAAGCTTCTGGGGTCTGGTGGTGGAAGCTGGGGGTCGAGCTAGTGGGGGATAACTGTCACAGACCTGGCTGAATCCATTTAGACTCTAGACCCCCTGTTTGGACCCTGACCAGACTTTGGGAACAGTGGGTGGTTCAGCAGAGTGGCGCAGCGGAAGCGTGCTGGGCCCATAACCCAGAGGTCGATGGATCGAAACCATCCTCTGCTAGATACAACTTCAGCTATATTATGAGTCTACTCGGGGACTGGTGGTGGAAGCTGGGGGTCTGGTGGTGGAAGCTCCTGTGTTCTGGTAGTGATTTTGCTGGGGTCTGGTGGTGAATGCTCCTGGGGTCTGGTGCTGGAAGCTCCAGGAGTCTGGTGATGGAAGCTCCTGGGTTCTGGTGGTGGAAGCTGGGGGTCGAGCTAGTGGGGTCTGGGGGTGGAAGCTGGGTGTCTGGTGGTGGAAGCTGCTGGGGTGCTCCTGGGGTCTGGTGGTAGAGACTTTTTTAAAGCTTGATGATTATACTTCATCACTGAGAGTTATGTGTATTCTCATTTTTTAAATGTTTTTTTATGAAAAGTACTTTGATTTGTACATGAGATGTGTAATACAAATAAGCTTTCCTCACTTCATAAACTTAAATTCCTTATGTTTGAGTTATCTTTATTTCCTCTTAGCTTTAAGTCAGGTGATTATCAGACTTGACGAATTATTGTCGCACACCAAAGCTAACAATGGAACATACAATCTTTAGAGTCTGAAGTTTTTAAAGATATGCAGAGTAAGCAGTTTGGCCAGTATGGGGATTGAACCCATGACCTTGGCGTTATTAGCACCACGCTCTGACCTTCTGAGCTAACCGGCCTCAATGCTGGCGGCGCGTGTGTGTGTGTGTGTGAGCGAGCAGGTGGGTCCCCTGAGGGGAAAATACAAGAATGTGTGCGCGTGTGAACTTTTACATGTTGATCTTAACTTCACACTCAGATATACCATATACTTATCTATGGCAGATAACTGTCACAGACCTGGCTGAGTCCATTTAGACTCTAGACCCCCTGTTTGGACCCTGACCAGACTTTGGGAACAGTGGGTGGTTCAGCAGAGTGGCGCAGCGGAAGCGTGCTGGGCCCATAACCCAGAGGTCGATGGATCGAAACCATCCTCTGCTAGATACAACTTCAGCTATATTATGAGTCTACTGTGAGATACTACCCTTGTCTCATTTAATAACAAACATAAAGTGATGTCATTATTTGTACAACTCCTCATGACTATGTTAAGAAGTGTTTTGTTTAGTTTCCTGCAAAGTAAACATAGTGGGAAGTGTTTCTTTCCACATCTAATAGTGTACAAACTCAGAATTTCACACAGAGCCTATGAGAAGCATATGAGCGTTTACCATATTTAGTTACAACTACAAAACACTTAACTGACGTTTTATTCTTTATTACTGAACTAAATGTTTGTCCAGATGGAAGCAACAGTATTTGTTTCCTTGCACAAGCTGACCAAAGGTCCTAACAAAAGGTCCTGAAACCAGAACATGAGTGAAAAGCAATATACGCCTGAGCATCGGACAGAGTGCTGTCCATGGTACCAGGAGCGTCTGGGTGTTTAGGGTACCAGGGCCCTGGTCGTCCAAGTAAGCGGGCTGGCTCTTTCACTCCGGTGGCCGGTTGGGGGGGGGCTTAAGAGCGGGTCCCCGGGTTCGGACGGTGAGCCGGGTCTTTGGGTGGCTCCAGGTGAGCCGGGTTTTTTGGGCAGCGGGACGGTGAGCCGCGAGGCTGAGTGGCTTTCAGCGACGTGCTGCCTGTCAGTTTTTCTCCGGGTTGAAGGTCTTGTTTCGGGCCTGAGGCTAAGTGGCTCCGGACCGGCTGTGGTGTGTTTTTCTCTGGGCCGAGGGGAGGGGTAAGCGGATGTAAGCCCCGCGATTCTCGGCTGGATCTCCGCGGTCTCAGCGCCACGAGAATGCGGATGAAGCCCCCCGATTCTCGGCTCGGCTCGCCACGAGGCTCTGGTCGAGCTGGTCCGGGATTCCACGCACCTCCGGGGACTGGTGGTGGAAGCTGGGGGTCTGGTGGTTATGCTGCTGGGGACTGGTGGTGATTTTGCTGGGGTCTGGTGGTGGAAGCTCCTGGGGTCTGGTGGTGGAAGCTCCTGGGGTCTGGTGGTGGAAGCTCCTGGGGTCTGGTGGTGGAAGCTCCTGGGGTCTGGTGGTGGAAGCTCTGGTGGTGGAAGCTCCTGGGGTCTGGTGGTGGAAGCTCCTGGGGTCTGGTGCTGGAAGCTCTGGTGGTGGAAGCTCCTGGGGTCTGGTGGTGGAAGCTCTGGTGGTGGAAACTCCTGGGGTCTGGTGGTGATTTTGCTGGGGTATGGTGGTGAATGCTCCTGAGGTCTGGTGGTGGAAGCTCCTGAGGTCTGGTGGTGGAAGCTCCAGGAGTCTGGTGGTGGAAGCTGGGGGTCGAGCTAGTGGGGTCTGGGGGTGGAAGCTGCTGGGGTCTGGTGGTGGAAGCTTCTGGGGTCTGGTGGTGGAAGCTGGGGGTCGAGCTAGTGGGGGATAACTGTCACAGACCTGGCTGAATCCATTTAGACTCTAGACCCCCTGTTTGGACCCTGACCAGACTTTGGGAACAGTGGGTGGTTCAGCAGAGTGGCGCAGCGGAAGCGTGCTGGGCCCATAACCCAGAGGTCGATGGATCGAAACCATCCTCTGCTAGATACAACTTCAGCTATATTATGAGTCTACTCGGGGACTGGTGGTGGAAGCTGGGGGTCTGGTGGTGGAAGCTCCTGTGTTCTGGTAGTGATTTTGCTGGGGTCTGGTGGTGAATGCTCCTGGGGTCTGGTGCTGGAAGCTCCAGGAGTCTGGTGATGGAAGCTCCTGGGTTCTGGTGGTGGAAGCTGGGGGTCGAGCTAGTGGGGTCTGGGGGTGGAAGCTGGGTGTCTGGTGGTGGAAGCTGCTGGGGTGCTCCTGGGGTCTGGTGGTAGAGACTTTTTTAAAGCTTGATGATTATACTTCATCACTGAGAGTTATGTGTATTCTCATTTTTTAAATGTTTTTTTATGAAAAGTACTTTGATTTGTACATGAGATGTGTAATACAAATAAGCTTTCCTCACTTCATAAACTTAATTTCCTTATGTTTGAGTTATCTTTATTTCCTCTTAGCTTTAAGTCAGGTGATTATCAGACTTGACGAATTATTGTCGCACACCAAAGCTAACAATGGAACATACAATCTTTAGAGTCTGAAGTTTTTAAAGATATGCAGAGTAAGCAGTTTGGCCAGTATGGGGATTGAACCCATGACCTTGGCGTTATTAGCACCACGCTCTGACCTTCTGAGCTAACCGGCCTCAATGCTGGAGGCGCGTGTGTGTGTGTGTGTGAGCGAGCAGGTGGGTCCCCTGAGGGGAAAATACAAGAATGTGTGCGCGTGTGAACTTTTACATGTTGATCTTAACTTCACACTCAGATATACCATATACTTATCTATGGCAGATAACTGTCACAGACCTGGCTGAGTCCATTTAGACTCTAGACCCCCTGTTTGGACCCTGACCAGACTTTGGGAACAGTGGGTGGTTCAGCAGAGTGGCGCAGCGGAAGCGTGCTGGGCCCATAACCCAGAGGTCGATGGATCGAAACCATCCTCTGCTAGATACAACTTCAGCTATATTATGAGTCTACTGTGAGATACTACCCTTGTCTCATTTAATAACAAACATAAAGTGATGTCATTATTTGTACAACTCCTCATGACTATGTTAAGAAGTGTTTTGTTTAGTTTCCTGCGAAGTAAACATAGTGGGAAGTGTTTCTTTCCACATCTAATAGTGTACAAACTCAGAATTTCACACAGAGCCTATGAGAAGCATATGAGCGTTTACCATATTTAGTTACAACTACAAAACACTTAACTGACGTTTTATTCTTTATTACTGAACTAAATGTTTGTCCAGATGGAAGCAACAGTATTTGTTTCCTTGCACAAGCTGACCAAAGGTCCTAACAAAAGGTCCTGAAACCAGAACATGAGTGAAAAGCAATATACGCCTGAGCATCGGACAGAGTGCTGTCCATGGTACCAGGAGCGTCTGGGTGTTTAGGGTACCAGGGCCCTGGTCGTCCAAGTAAGCGGGCTGGCTCTTTCACTCCGGTGGCCGGTTGGGGGGGGGCTTAAGAGCGGGTCCCCGGGTTCGGACGGTGAGCCGGGTCTTTGGGTGGCTCCAGGTGAGCCGGGTTTTTTGGGCAGCGGGACGGTGAGCCGCGAGGCTGAGTGGCTTTCAGCGACGTGCTGCCTGTCAGTTTTTCTCCGGGTTGAAGGTCTTGTTTCGGGCCTGAGGCTAAGTGGCTCCGGACCGGCTGTGGTGTGTTTTTCTCTGGGCCGAGGGGAGGGGTAAGCGGATGTAAGCCCCGCGATTCTCGGCTGGATCTCCGCGGTCTCAGCGCCACGAGAATGCGGATGAAGCCCCCCGATTCTCGGCTCGGCTCGCCACGAGGCTCTGGTCGAGCTGGTCCGGGATTCCACGCACCTCCGGGGACTGGTGGTGGAAGCTGGGGGTCTGGTGGTTATGCTGCTGGGGACTGGTGGTGATTTTGCTGGGGTCTGGTGGTGGAAGCTCCTGGGGTCTGGTGGTGGAAGCTCCTGGGGTCTGGTGGTGGAAGCTCCTGGGGTCTGGTGGTGGAAGCTCCTGGGGTCTGGTGGTGGAAGCTCTGGTGGTGGAAGCTCCTGGGGTCTGGTGGTGGAAGCTCCTGGGGTCTGGTGCTGGAAGCTCTGGTGGTGGAAGCTCCTGGGGTCTGGTGGTGGAAGCTCTGGTGGTGGAAACTCCTGGGGTCTGGTGGTGATTTTGCTGGGGTATGGTGGTGAATGCTCCTGAGGTCTGGTGGTGGAAGCTCCTGAGGTCTGGTGGTGGAAGCTCCAGGAGTCTGGTGGTGGAAGCTGGGGGTCGAGCTAGTGGGGTCTGGGGGTGGAAGCTGCTGGGGTCTGGTGGTGGAAGCTTCTGGGGTCTGGTGGTGGAAGCTGGGGGTCGAGCTAGTGGGGGATAACTGTCACAGACCTGGCTGAATCCATTTAGACTCTAGACCCCCTGTTTGGACCCTGACCAGACTTTGGGAACAGTGGGTGGTTCAGCAGAGTGGCGCAGCGGAAGCGTGCTGGGCCCATAACCCAGAGGTCGATGGATCGAAACCATCCTCTGCTAGATACAACTTCAGCTATATTATGAGTCTACTCGGGGACTGGTGGTGGAAGCTGGGGGTCTGGTGGTGGAAGCTCCTGTGTTCTGGTAGTGATTTTGCTGGGGTCTGGTGGTGAATGCTCCTGGGGTCTGGTGCTGGAAGCTCCAGGAGTCTGGTGATGGAAGCTCCTGGGTTCTGGTGGTGGAAGCTGGGGGTCGAGCTAGTGGGGTCTGGGGGTGGAAGCTGGGTGTCTGGTGGTGGAAGCTGCTGGGGTGCTCCTGGGGTCTGGTGGTAGAGACTTTTTTAAAGCTTGATGATTATACTTCATCACTGAGAGTTATGTGTATTCTCATTTTTTAAATGTTTTTTTATGAAAAGTACTTTGATTTGTACATGAGATGTGTAATACAAATAAGCTTTCCTCACTTCATAAACTTAAATTCCTTATGTTTGAGTTATCTTTATTTCCTCTTAGCTTTAAGTCAGGTGATTATCAGACTTGACGAATTATTGTCGCACACCAAAGCTAACAATGGAACATACAATCTTTAGAGTCTGAAGTTTTTAAAGATATGCAGAGTAAGCAGTTTGGCCAGTATGGGGATTGAACCCATGACCTTGGCGTTATTAGCACCACGCTCTGACCTTCTGAGCTAACCGGCCTCAATGCTGGAGGCGCGTGTGTGTGTGTGTGTGAGCGAGCAGGTGGGTCCCCTGAGGGGAAAATACAAGAATGTGTGCGCGTGTGAACTTTTACATGTTGATCTTAACTTCACACTCAGATATACCATATACTTATCTATGGCAGATAACTGTCACAGACCTGGCTGAGTCCATTTAGACTCTAGACCCCCTGTTTGGACCCTGACCAGACTTTGGGAACAGTGGGTGGTTCAGCAGAGTGGCGCAGCGGAAGCGTGCTGGGCCCATAACCCAGAGGTCGATGGATCGAAACCATCCTCTGCTAGATACAACTTCAGCTATATTATGAGTCTACTGTGAGATACTACCCTTGTCTCATTTAATAACAAACATAAAGTGATGTCATTATTTGTACAACTCCTCATGACTATGTTAAGAAGTGTTTTGTTTAGTTTCCTGCAAAGTAAACATAGTGGGAAGTGTTTCTTTCCACATCTAATAGTGTACAAACTCAGAATTTCACACAGAGCCTATGAGAAGCATATGAGCGTTTACCATATTTAGTTACAACTACAAAACACTTAACTGACGTTTTATTCTTTATTACTGAACTAAATGTTTGTCCAGATGGAAGCAACAGTATTTGTTTCCTTGCACAAGCTGACCAAAGGTCCTAACAAAAGGTCCTGAAACCAGAACATGAGTGAAAAGCAATATACGCCTGAGCATCGGACAGAGTGCTGTCCATGGTACCAGGAGCGTCTGGGTGTTTAGGGTACCAGGGCCCTGGTCGTCCAAGTAAGCGGGCTGGCTCTTTCACTCCGGTGGCCGGTTGGGGGGGGGCTTAAGAGCGGGTCCCCGGGTTCGGACGGTGAGCCGGGTCTTTGGGTGGCTCCAGGTGAGCCGGGTTTTTTGGGCAGCGGGACGGTGAGCCGCGAGGCTGAGTGGCTTTCAGCGACGTGCTGCCTGTCAGTTTTTCTCCGGGTTGAAGGTCTTGTTTCGGGCCTGAGGCTAAGTGGCTCCGGACCGGCTGTGGTGTGTTTTTCTCTGGGCCGAGGGGAGGGGTAAGCGGATGTAAGCCCCGCGATTCTCGGCTGGATCTCCGCGGTCCCAGCGCCACGAGAATGCGGATGAAGCCCCCCGATTCTCGGCTCGGCTCGCCACGAGGCTCTGGTCGAGCTGGTCCGGGATTCCACGCACCTCCGGGGACTGGTGGTGGAAGCTGGGGGTCTGGTGGTTATGCTGCTGGGGACTGGTGGTGATTTTGCTGGGGTCTGGTGGTGGAAGCTCCTGGGGTCTGGTGGTGGAAGCTCCTGGGGTCTGGTGGTGGAAGCTCCTGGGGTCTGGTGGTGGAAGCTCCTGGGGTCTGGTGGTGGAAGCTCTGGTGGTGGAAGCTCCTGGGGTCTGGTGGTGGAAGCTCCTGGGGTCTGGTGCTGGAAGCTCTGGTGGTGGAAGCTCCTGGGGTCTGGTGGTGGAAGCTCTGGTGGTGGAAACTCCTGGGGTCTGGTGGTGATTTTGCTGGGGTATGGTGGTGAATGCTCCTGAGGTCTGGTGGTGGAAGCTCCTGAGGTCTGGTGGTGGAAGCTCCAGGAGTCTGGTGGTGGAAGCTGGGGGTCGAGCTAGTGGGGTCTGGGGGTGGAAGCTGCTGGGGTCTGGTGGTGGAAGCTTCTGGGGTCTGGTGGTGGAAGCTGGGGGTCGAGCTAGTGGGGGATAACTGTCACAGACCTGGCTGAATCCATTTAGACTCTAGACCCCCTGTTTGGACCCTGACCAGACTTTGGGAACAGTGGGTGGTTCAGCAGAGTGGCGCAGCGGAAGCGTGCTGGGCCCATAACCCAGAGGTCGATGGATCGAAACCATCCTCTGCTAGATACAACTTCAGCTATATTATGAGTCTACTCGGGGACTGGTGGTGGAAGCTGGGGGTCTGGTGGTGGAAGCTCCTGTGTTCTGGTAGTGATTTTGCTGGGGTCTGGTGGTGAATGCTCCTGGGGTCTGGTGCTGGAAGCTCCAGGAGTCTGGTGATGGAAGCTCCTGGGTTGTGGTGGTGGAAGCTGGGGGTCGAGCTAGTGGGGTCTGGGGGTGGAAGCTGGGTGTCTGGTGGTGGAAGCTGGTGGGGTGCTCCTGGGGTCTGGTGGTAGAGACTTTTTTAAAGCTTGATGATTATACTTCATCACTGAGAGTTATGTGTATTCTCATTTTTTAAATGTTTTTTATGAAAAGTACTTTGATTTGTACATGAGATGTGTAATACAAATAAGCTTTCCTCACTTCATAAACTTAAATTCCTTATGTTTGAGTTATCTTTATTTCCTCTTAGCTTTAAGTCAGGTGATTATCAGACTTGACGAATTATTGTCGCACACCAAAGCTAACAATGGAACATACAATCTTTAGAGTCTGAAGTTTTTAAAGATATGCAGAGTAAGCAGTTTGGCCAGTATGGGGATTGAACCCATGACCTTGGCGTTATTAGCACCACGCTCTGACCTTCTGAGCTAACCGGCCTCAATGCTGGCGGCGCGTGTGTGTGTGTGTGAGCGAGCAGGTGGGTCCCCTGAGGGGAAAATACAAGAATGTGTGCGCGTGTGAACATTTACATGTTGATCTTAACTTCACATTCAGATATACCATATACTTATCTATGGCAGATAACTGTCACAGACCTGGCTGAGTCCATTTAGACTCTAGACCCCCTGTTTGGACCCTGACCAGACTTTGGGAACAGTGGGTGGTTCAGCAGAGTGGCGCAGCGGAAGCGTGCTGGGCCCATAACCCAGAGGTCGATGGATCGAAACCATCCTCTGCTAGATACAACTTCAGCTACATTATGAGTCTACTGTGAGATACTACCCTTGTCTCATTTAATAACAAACATAAAGTGATGTCATTATTTGTACAACTCCTCATGACTATGTTAAGAAGTGTTTTGTTTAGTTTCCTGCAAAGTAAACATAGTGGGAAGTGTTTCTTTCCACATCTAATAGTGTACAAACTCAGAATTTCACACAGAGCCTATGAGAAGCATATGAGCGTTTACCATATTTAGTTACAACTACAAAACACTTAACTGACGTTTTATTCTTTATTACTGAACTAAATGTTTGTCCAGATGGAAGCAACAGTATTTGTTTCCTTGCACAAGCTGACCAAAGGTCCTAACAAAAGGTCCTGAAACCAGAACATGAGTGAAAAGCAATATACGCCTGAGCATCGGACAGAGTGCTGTCCATGGTACCAGGAGCGTCTGGGTGTTTAGGGTACCAGGGCCCTGGTCGTCCAAGTAAGCGGGCTGGCTCTTTCACTCCGGTGGCCGGTTGGGGGGGGGCTTAAGAGCGGGTCCCCGGGTTCGGACGGTGAGCCGGGTCTTTGGGTGGCTCCAGGTGAGCCGGGTTTTTTGGGCAGCGGGACGGTGAGCCGCGAGGCTGAGTGGCTTTCAGCGACGTGCTGCCTGTCAGTTTTTCTCCGGGTTGAAGGTCTTGTTTCGGGCCTGAGGCTAAGTGGCTCCGGACCGGCTGTGGTGTGTTTTTCTCTGGGCCGAGGGGAGGGGTAAGCGGATGTAAGCCCCGCGATTCTCGGCTGGATCTCCGCGGTCTCAGCGCCACGAGAATGCGGATGAAGCCCCCCGATTCTCGGCTCGGCTCGCCACGAGGCTCTGGTCGAGCTGGTCCGGGATTCCACGCACCTCCGGGGACTGGTGGTGGAAGCTGGGGGTCTGGTGGTTATGCTGCTGGGGACTGGTGGTGATTTTGCTGGGGTCTGGTGGTGGAAGCTCCTGGGGTCTGGTGGTGGAAGCTCCTGGGGTCTGGTGGTGGAAGCTCCTGGGGTCTGGTGGTGGAAGCTCCTGGGGTCTGGTGGTGGAAGCTCTGGTGGTGGAAGCTCCTGGGGTCTGGTGGTGGAAGCTCCTGGGGTCTGGTGCTGGAAGCTCTGGTGGTGGAGGCTCCTGGGGTCTGGTGGTGGAAGCTCTGGTGGTGGAAACTCCTGGGGTCTGGTGGTGATTTTGCTGGGGTATGGTGGTGAATGCTCCTGAGGTCTGGTGGTGGAAGCTCCTGAGGTCTGGTGGTGGAAGCTCCAGGAGTCTGGTGGTGGAAGCTGGGGGTCGAGCTAGTGGGGTCCGGGGGGTGGAAGCTGCTGGGGTCTGGTGGTGGAAGCTTCTGGGGTCTGGTGGTGGAAGCTGGGGGTCGAGCTAGTGGGGGATAACTGTCACAGACCTGGCTGAATCCATTTAGACTCTAGACCCCCTGTTTGGACCCTGACCAGACTTTGGGAACAGTGGGTGGTTCAGCAGAGTGGCGCAGCGGAAGCGTGCTGGGCCCATAACCCAGAGGTCGATGGATCGAAACCATCCTCTGCTAGATACAACTTCAGCTATATTATGAGTCTACTCGGGGACTGGTGGTGGAAGCTGGGGGTCTGGTGGTGGAAGCTCCTGTGTTCTGGTAGTGATTTTGCTGGGGTCTGGTGGTGAATGCTCCTGGGGTCTGGTGCTGGAAGCTCCAGGAGTCTGGTGATGGAAGCTCCTGGGTTCTGGTGGTGGAAGCTGGGGGTCGAGCTAGTGGGGTCTGGGGGTGGAAGCTGGGTGTCTGGTGGTGGAAGCTGCTGGGGTGCTCCTGGGGTCTGGTGGTAGAGACTTTTTTAAAGCTTGATGATTATACTTCATCACTGAGAGTTATGTGTATTCTCATTTTTTAAATGTTTTTTATGAAAAGTACTTTGATTTGTACATGAGATGTGTAATACAAATAAGCTTTCCTCACTTCATAAACTTAAATTCCTTATGTTTGAGTTATCTTTATTTCCTCTTAGCTTTAAGTCAGGTGATTATCAGACTTGACGAATTATTGTCGCACACCAAAGCTAACAATGGAACATACAATCTTTAGAGTCTGAAGTTTTTAAAGATATGCAGAGTAAGCAGTTTGGCCAGTATGGGGATTGAACCCATGACCTTGGCGTTATTAGCACCACGCTCTGACCTTCTGAGCTAACCGGCCTCAATGCTGGCGGCGCGTGTGTGTGTGTGTGAGCGAGCAGGTGGGTCCCCTGAGGGGAAAATACAAGAATGTGTGCGCGTGTGAACTTTTACATGTTGATCTTAACTTCACACTCAGATATACCATATACTTATCTATGGCAGATAACTGTCACAGACCTGGCTGAGTCCATTTAGACTCTAGACCCCCTGTTTGGACCCTGACCAGACTTTGGGAACAGTGGGTGGTTCAGCAGAGTGGCGCAGCGGAAGCGTGCTGGGCCCATAACCCAGAAAGGTCCTAACAAAAGGTCCTGAAACCAGAACATGAGTGAAAAGCAATATACGCCTGAGCATCTGACAGAGTGCTGTCCATGGTACCAGGAGCGTCTGGGTGTTTAGGGTACCAGGGCCCTGGTCGTCCAAGTAAGCGGGCTGGCTCTTTCACTCCGGTGGCCGGTTGGGGGGGGGCTTAAGAGCGGGTCCCCGGGTTCGGACGGTGAGCCGGGTCTTTGGGTGGCTCCAGGTGAGCCGGGTTTTTTGGGCAGCGGGACGGTGAGCCGCGAGGCTGAGTGGCTTTCAGCGACGTGCTGCCTGTCAGTTTTTCTCCGGGTTGAAGGTCTTGTTTCGGGCCTGAGGCTAAGTGGCTCCGGACCGGCTGTGGTGTGTTTTTCTCTGGGCCGAGGGGAGGGGTAAGCGGATGTAAGCCCCGCGATTCTCGGCTGGATCTCCGCGGTCTCAGCGCCACGAGAATGCGGATGAAGCCCCCCGATTCTCGGCTCGGCTCGCCACGAGGCTCTGGTCGAGCTGGTCCGGGATTCCACGCACCTCCGGGGACTGGTGGTGGAAGCTGGGGGTCTGGTGGTTATGCTGCTGGGGACTGGTGGTGATTTTGCTGGGGTCTGGTGGTGGAAGCTCCTGGGGTCTGGTGGTGGAAGCTCCTGGGGTCTGGTGGTGGAAGCTCTGGTGGTGGAAGCTCCTGGGGTCTGGTGGTGGAAGCTCCTTGGGTCTGGTGCTGGAAGCTCTGGTGGTGGAAGCTCCTGGGGTCTGGTGGTGGAAGCTCTGGTGGTGGAAACTCCTGGGGTCTGGTGGTGATTTTGCTGGGGTATGGTGGTGAATGCTCCTGAGGTCTGGTGGTGGAAGCTCCTGAGGTCTGGTGGTGGAAGCTCCAGGAGTCTGGTGGTGGAAGCTGGGGGTCGAGCTAGTGGGGTCTGGGGGTGGAAGCTGCTGGGGTCTGGTGGTGGAAGCTTCTGGGGTCTGGTGGTGGAAGCTGGGGGTCGAGCTAGTGGGGGATAACTGTCACAGACCTGGCTGAATCCATTTAGACTCTAGACCCCCTGTTTGGACCCTGACCAGACTTTGGGAACAGTGGGTGGTTCAGCAGAGTGGCGCAGCGGAAGCGTGCTGGGCCCATAACCCAGAGGTCGATGGATCGAAACCATCCTCTGCTAGATACAACTTCAGCTATATTATGAGTCTACTCGGGGACTGGTGGTGGAAGCTGGGGGTCTGGTGGTGGAAGCTCCTGTGTTCTGGTAGTGATTTTGCTGGGGTCTGGTGGTGAATGCTCCTGGGGTCTGGTGCTGGAAGCTCCAGGAGTCTGGTGATGGAAGCTCCTGGGTTGTGGTGGTGGAAGCTGGGGGTCGAGCTAGTGGGGTCTGGGGGTGGAAGCTGGGTGTCTGGTGGTGGAAGCTGGTGGGGTGCTCCTGGGGTCTGGTGGTAGAGACTTTTTTAAAGCTTGATGATTATACTTCATCACTGAGAGTTATGTGTATTCTCATTTTTTAAATGTTTTTTATGAAAAGTACTTTGATTTGTACATGAGATGTGTAATACAAATAAGCTTTCCTCACTTCATAAACTTAAATTCCTTATGTTTGAGTTATCTTTATTTCCTCTTAGCTTTAAGTCAGGTGATTATCAGACTTGACGAATTATTGTCGCACACCAAAGCTAACAATGGAACATACAATCTTTAGAGTCTGAAGTTTTTAAAGATATGCAGAGTAAGCAGTTTGGCCAGTATGGGGATTGAACCCATGACCTTGGCGTTATTAGCACCACGCTCTGACCTTCTGAGCTAACCGGCCTCAATGCTGGCGGCGCGTGTGTGTGTGTGTGTGAGCGAGCAGGTGGGTCCCCTGAGGGGAAAATACAAGAATGTGTGCGCGTGTGAACTTTTACATGTTGATCTTAACTTCACACTCAGATATACCATATACTTATCTATGGCAGATAACTGTCACAGACCTGGCTGAGTCCATTTAGACTCTAGACCCCCTGTTTGGACCCTGACCAGACTTTGGGAACAGTGGGTGGTTCAGCAGAGTGGCGCAGCGGAAGCGTGCTGGGCCCATAACCCAGAGGTCGATGGATCGAAACCATCCTCTGCTAGATACAACTTCAGCTACATTATGAGTCTACTGTGAGATACTACCCTTGTCTCATTTAATAACAAACATAAAGTGATGTCATTATTTGTACAACTCCTCATGACTATGTTAAGAAGTGTTTTGTTTAGTTTCCTGCAAAGTAAACATAGTGGGAAGTGTTTCTTTCCACATCTAATAGTGTACAAACTCAGAATTTCACACAGAGCCTATGAGAAGCATATGAGCGTTTACCATATTTAGTTACAACTACAAAACACTTAACTGACGTTTTATTCTTTATTACTGAACTAAATGTTTGTCCAGATGGAAGCAACAGTATTTGTTTCCTTGCACAAGCTGACCAAAGGTCCTAACAAAAGGTCCTGAAACCAGAACATGAGTGAAAAGCAATATACGCCTGAGCATCTGACAGAGTGCTGTCCATGGTACCAGGAGCGTCTGGGTGTTTAGGGTACCAGGGCCCTGGTCGTCCAAGTAAGCGGGCTGGCTCTTTCACTCCGGTGGCCGGTTGGGGGGGGGCTTAAGAGCGGGTCCCCGGGTTCGGACGGTGAGCCGGGTCTTTGGGTGGCTCCAGGTGAGCCGGGTTTTTTGGGCAGCGGGACGGTGAGCCGCGAGGCTGAGTGGCTTTCAGCGACGTGCTGCCTGTCAGTTTTTCTCCGGGTTGAAGGTCTTGTTTCGGGCCTGAGGCTAAGTGGCTCCGGACCGGCTGTGGTGTGTTTTTCTCTGGGCCGAGGGGAGGGGTAAGCGGATGTAAGCCCCGCGATTCTCGGCTGGATCTCCGCGGTCTCAGCGCCACGAGAATGCGGATGAAGCCCCCCGATTCTCGGCTCGGCTCGCCACGAGGCTCTGGTCGAGCTGGTCCGGGATTCCACGCACCTCCGGGGACTGGTGGTGGAAGCTGGGGGTCTGGTGGTTATGCTGCTGGGGACTGGTGGTGATTTTGCTGGGGTCTGGTGGTGGAAGCTCCTGGGGTCTGGTGGTGGAAGCTCCTGGGGTCTGGTGGTGGAAGCTCCTGGGGTCTGGTGGTGGAAGCTCCTGGGGTCTGGTGCTGGAAGCTCTGGTGGTGGAAGCTCCTGGGGTCTGGTGGTGGAAGCTCCTGGGGTCTGGTGCTGGAAGCTCTGGTGGTGGAAGCTCCTGGGGTCTGGTGGTGGAAGCTCTGGTGGTGGAAACTCCTGGGGTCTGGTGGTGATTTTGCTGGGGTATGGTGGTGAATGCTCCTGAGGTCTGGTGGTGGAAGCTCCTGAGGTCTGGTGGTGGAAGCTCCAGGAGTCTGGTGGTGGAAGCTGGGGGTCGAGCTAGTGGGGTCTGGGGGTGGAAGCTGCTGGGGTCTGGTGGTGGAAGCTTCTGGGGTCTGGTGGTGGAAGCTGGGGGTCGAGCTAGTGGGGGATAACTGTCACAGACCTGGCTGAATCCATTTAGACTCTAGACCCCCTGTTTGGACCCTGACCAGACTTTGGGAACAGTGGGTGGTTCAGCAGAGTGGCGCAGCGGAAGCGTGCTGGGCCCATAACCCAGAGGTCGATGGATCGAAACCATCCTCTGCTAGATACAACTTCAGCTATATTATGAGTCTACTCGGGGACTGGTGGTGGAAGCTGGGGGTCTGGTGGTGGAAGCTCCTGTGTTCTGGTAGTGATTTTGCTGGGGTCTGGTGGTGAATGCTCCTGGGGTCTGGTGCTGGAAGCTCCAGGAGTCTGGTGATGGAAGCTCCTGGGTTCTGGTGGTGGAAGCTGGGGGTCGAGCTAGTGGGGTCTGGGGGTGGAAACTGGGTGTCTGGTGGTGGAAGCTGCTGGGGTGCTCCTGGGGTCTGGTGGTAGAGACTTTTTTAAAGCTTGATGATTATACTTCATCACTGAGAGTTATGTGTATTCTCATTTTTTAAATGTTTTTTTATGAAAAGTACTTTGATTTGTACATGAGATGTGTAATACAAATAAGCTTTCCTCACTTCATAAACTTAAATTCCTTATGTTTGAGTTATCTTTATTTCCTCTTAGCTTTAAGTCAGGTGATTATCAGACTTGACGAATTATTGTCGCACACCAAAGCTAACAATGGAACATACAATCTTTAGAGTCTGAAGTTTTTAAAGATATGCAGAGTAAGCAGTTTGGCCAGTATGGGGATTGAACCCATGACCTTGGCGTTATTAGCACCACGCTCTGACCTTCTGAGCTAACCGGCCTCAATGCTGGCGGCGCGTGTGTGTGTGTGTGTGAGCGAGCAGGTGGGTCCCCTGAGGGGAAAATACAAGAATGTGTGCGCGTGTGAACTTTTACATGTTGATCTTAACATCACACTCAGATATACCATATACTTATCTATGGCAGATAACTGTCACAGACCTGGCTGAGTCCATTTAGACTCTAGACCCCCTGTTTGGACCCTGACCAGACTTTGGGAACAGTGGGTGGTTCAGCAGAGTGGCGCAGCGGAAGCGTGCTGGGCCCATAACCCAGAGGTCGATGGATCGAAACCATCCTCTGCTAGATACAACTTCAGCTACATTATGAGTCTACTGTGAGATACTACCCTTGTCTCATTTAATAACAAACATAAAGTGATGTCATTATTTTTACAACTCCTCATGACTATGTTAAGAAGTGTTTTGTTTAGTTTCCTGCAAAGTAAACATAGTGGGAAGTGTTTCTTTCCACATCTAATAGTGTACAAACTCAGAATTTCACACAGAGCCTATGAGAAGCATATGAGCGTTTACCATATTTAGTTACAACTACAAAACACTTAACTGACGTTTTATTCTTTATTACTGAACTAAATGTTTGTCCAGATGGAAGCAACAGTATTTGTTTCCTTGCACAAGCTGACCAAAGGTCCTAACAAAAGGTCCTGAAACCAGAACATGAGTGAAAAGCAATATACGCCTGAGCATCTGACAGAGTGCTGTCCATGGTACCAGGAGCGTCTGGGTGTTTAGGGTACCAGGGCCCTGGTCGTCCAAGTAAGCGGGCTGGCTCTTTCACTCCGGTGGCCGGTTGGGGGGGGGCTTAAGAGCGGGTCCCCGGGTTCGGACGGTGAGCCGGGTCTTTGGGTGGCTCCAGGTGAGCCGGGTTTTTTGGGCAGCGGGACGGTGAGCCGCGAGGCTGAGTGGCTTTCAGCGACGTGCTGCCTGTCAGTTTTTCTCCGGGTTGAAGGTCTTGTTTCGGGCCTGAGGCTAAGTGGCTCCGGACCGGCTGTGGTGTGTTTTTCTCTGGGCCGAGGGGAGGGGTAAGCGGATGTAAGCCCCGCGATTCTCGGCTGGATCTCCGCGGTCTCAGCGCCACGAGAATGCGGATGAAGCCCCCCGATTCTCGGCTCGGCTCGCCACGAGGCTCTGGTCGAGCTGGTCCGGGATTCCACGCACCTCCGGGGACTGGTGGTGGAAGCTGGGGGTCTGGTGGTTATGCTGCTGGGGACTGGTGGTGATTTTGCTGGGGTCTGGTGGTGGAAGCTCCTGGGGTCTGGTGGTGGAAGCTCCTGGGGTCTGGTGGTGGAAGCTCTGGTGGTGGAAGCTCCTGGGGTCTGGTGGTGGAAGCTCCTGGGGTCTGGTGCTGGAAGCTCTGGTGGTGGAAGCTCCTGGGGTCTGGTGGTGGAAGCTCTGGTGGTGGAAACTCCTGGGGTCTGGTGGTGATTTTGCTGGGGTATGGTGGTGAATGCTCCTGAGGTCTGGTGGTGGAAGCTCCTGAGGTCTGGTGGTGGAAGCTCCAGGAGTCTGGTGGTGGAAGCTGGGGGTCGAGCTAGTGGGGTCTGGGGGTGGAAGCTGCTGGGGTCTGGTGGTGGAAGCTTCTGGGGTCTGGTGGTGGAAGCTGGGGGTCGAGCTAGTGGGGGATAACTGTCACAGACCTGGCTGAATCCATTTAGACTCTAGACCCCCTGTTTGGACCCTGACCAGACTTTGGGAACAGTGGGTGGTTCAGCAGAGTGGCGCAGCGGAAGCGTGCTGGGCCCATAACCCAGAGGTCGATGGATCGAAACCATCCTCTGCTAGATACAACTTCAGCTATATTATGAGTCTACTCGGGGACTGGTGGTGGAAGCTGGGGGTCTGGTGGTGGAAGCTCCTGTGTTCTGGTAGTGATTTTGCTGGGGTCTGGTGGTGAATGCTCCTGGGGTCTGGTGCTGGAAGCTCCAGGAGTCTGGTGATGGAAGCTCCTGGGTTGTGGTGGTGGAAGCTGGGGGTCGAGCTAGTGGGGTCTGGGGGTGGAAGCTGGGTGTCTGGTGGTGGAAGCTGGTGGGGTGCTCCTGGGGTCTGGTGGTAGAGACTTTTTTAAAGCTTGATGATTATACTTCATCACTGAGAGTTATGTGTATTCTCATTTTTTAAATGTTTTTTATGAAAAGTACTTTGATTTGTACATGAGATGTGTAATACAAATAAGCTTTCCTCACTTCATAAACTTAAATTCCTTATGTTTGAGTTATCTTTATTTCCTCTTAGCTTTAAGTCAGGTGATTATCAGACTTGACGAATTATTGTCGCACACCAAAGCTAACAATGGAACATACAATCTTTAGAGTCTGAAGTTTTTAAAGATATGCAGAGTAAGCAGTTTGGCCAGTATGGGGATTGAACCCATGACCTTGGCGTTATTAGCACCACGCTCTGACCTTCTGAGCTAACCGGCCTCAATGCTGGCGGCGCGTGTGTGTGTGTGTGAGCGAGCAGGTGGGTCCCCTGAGGGGAAAATACAAGAATGTGTGCGCGTGTGAACATTTACATGTTGATCTTAACTTCACATTCAGATATACCATATACTTATCTATGGCAGATAACTGTCACAGACCTGGCTGAGTCCATTTAGACTCTAGACCCCCTGTTTGGACCCTGACCAGACTTTGGGAACAGTGGGTGGTTCAGCAGAGTGGCGCAGCGGAAGCGTGCTGGGCCCATAACCCAGAGGTCGATGGATCGAAACCATCCTCTGCTAGATACAACTTCAGCTACATTATGAGTCTACTGTGAGATACTACCCTTGTCTCATTTAATAACAAACATAAAGTGATGTCATTATTTGTACAACTCCTCATGACTATGTTAAGAAGTGTTTTGTTTAGTTTCCTGCAAAGTAAACATAGTGGGAAGTGTTTCTTTCCACATCTAATAGTGTACAAACTCAGAATTTCACACAGAGCCTATGAGAAGCATATGAGCGTTTACCATATTTAGTTACAACTACAAAACACTTAACTGACGTTTTATTCTTTATTACTGAACTAAATGTTTGTCCAGATGGAAGCAACAGTATTTGTTTCCTTGCACAAGCTGACCAAAGGTCCTAACAAAAGGTCCTGAAACCAGAACATGAGTGAAAAGCAATATACGCCTGAGCATCGGACAGAGTGCTGTCCATGGTACCAGGAGCGTCTGGGTGTTTAGGGTACCAGGGCCCTGGTCGTCCAAGTAAGCGGGCTGGCTCTTTCACTCCGGTGGCCGGTTGGGGGGGGGCTTAAGAGCGGGTCCCCGGGTTCGGACGGTGAGCCGGGTCTTTGGGTGGCTCCAGGTGAGCCGGGTTTTTTGGGCAGCGGGACGGTGAGCCGCGAGGCTGAGTGGCTTTCAGCGACGTGCTGCCTGTCAGTTTTTCTCCGGGTTGAAGGTCTTGTTTCGGGCCTGAGGCTAAGTGGCTCCGGACCGGCTGTGGTGTGTTTTTCTCTGGGCCGAGGGGAGGGGTAAGCGGATGTAAGCCCCGCGATTCTCGGCTGGATCTCCGCGGTCTCAGCGCCACGAGAATGCGGATGAAGCCCCCCGATTCTCGGCTCGGCTCGCCACGAGGCTCTGGTCGAGCTGGTCCGGGATTCCACGCACCTCCGGGGACTGGTGGTGGAAGCTGGGGGTCTGGTGGTTATGCTGCTGGGGACTGGTGGTGATTTTGCTGGGGTCTGGTGGTGGAAGCTCCTGGGGTCTGGTGGTGGAAGCTCCTGGGGTCTGGTGGTGGAAGCTCCTGGGGTCTGGTGGTGGAAGCTCCTGGGGTCTGGTGGTGGAAGCTCTGGTGGTGGAAGCTCCTGGGGTCTGGTGGTGGAAGCTCCTGGGGTCTGGTGCTGGAAGCTCTGGTGGTGGAGGCTCCTGGGGTCTGGTGGTGGAAGCTCTGGTGGTGGAAACTCCTGGGGTCTGGTGGTGATTTTGCTGGGGTATGGTGGTGAATGCTCCTGAGGTCTGGTGGTGGAAGCTCCTGAGGTCTGGTGGTGGAAGCTCCAGGAGTCTGGTGGTGGAAGCTGGGGGTCGAGCTAGTGGGGTCCGGGGGGTGGAAGCTGCTGGGGTCTGGTGGTGGAAGCTTCTGGGGTCTGGTGGTGGAAGCTGGGGGTCGAGCTAGTGGGGGATAACTGTCACAGACCTGGCTGAATCCATTTAGACTCTAGACCCCCTGTTTGGACCCTGACCAGACTTTGGGAACAGTGGGTGGTTCAGCAGAGTGGCGCAGCGGAAGCATGCTGGGCCCATAACCCAGAGGTCGATGGATCGAAACCATCCTCTGCTAGATACAACTTCAGCTATATTATGAGTCTACTCGGGGACTGGTGGTGGAAGCTGGGGGTCTGGTGGTGGAAGCTCCTGTGTTCTGGTAGTGATTTTGCTGGGGTCTGGTGGTGAATGCTCCTGGGGTCTGGTGCTGGAAGCTCCAGGAGTCTGGTGATGGAAGCTCCTGGGTTCTGGTGGTGGAAGCTGGGGGTCGAGCTAGTGGGGTCTGGGGGTGGAAGCTGGGTGTCTGGTGGTGGAAGCTGCTGGGGTGCTCCTGGGGTCTGGTGGTAGAGACTTTTTTAAAGCTTGATGATTATACTTCATCACTGAGAGTTATGTGTATTCTCATTTTTTAAATGTTTTTTATGAAAAGTACTTTGATTTGTACATGAGATGTGTAATACAAATAAGCTTTCCTCACTTCATAAACTTAAATTCCTTATGTTTGAGTTATCTTTATTTCCTCTTAGCTTTAAGTCAGGTGATTATCAGACTTGACGAATTATTGTCGCACACCAAAGCTAACAATGGAACATACAATCTTTAGAGTCTGAAGTTTTTAAAGATATGCAGAGTAAGCAGTTTGGCCAGTATGGGGATTGAACCCATGACCTTGGCGTTATTAGCACCACGCTCTGACCTTCTGAGCTAACCGGCCTCAATGCTGGCGGCGCGTGTGTGTGTGTGTGAGCGAGCAGGTGGGTCCCCTGAGGGGAAAATACAAGAATGTGTGCGCGTGTGAACTTTTACATGTTGATCTTAACTTCACACTCAGATATACCATATACTTATCTATGGCAGATAACTGTCACAGACCTGGCTGAGTCCATTTAGACTCTAGACCCCCTGTTTGGACCCTGACCAGACTTTGGGAACAGTGGGTGGTTCAGCAGAGTGGCGCAGCGGAAGCGTGCTGGGCCCATAACCCAGAAAGGTCCTAACAAAAGGTCCTGAAACCAGAACATGAGTGAAAAGCAATATACGCCTGAGCATCTGACAGAGTGCTGTCCATGGTACCAGGAGCGTCTGGGTGTTTAGGGTACCAGGGCCCTGGTCGTCCAAGTAAGCGGGCTGGCTCTTTCACTCCGGTGGCCGGTTGGGGGGGGGCTTAAGAGCGGGTCCCCGGGTTCGGACGGTGAGCCGGGTCTTTGGGTGGCTCCAGGTGAGCCGGGTTTTTTGGGCAGCGGGACGGTGAGCCGCGAGGCTGAGTGGCTTTCAGCGACGTGCTGCCTGTCAGTTTTTCTCCGGGTTGAAGGTCTTGTTTCGGGCCTGAGGCTAAGTGGCTCCGGACCGGCTGTGGTGTGTTTTTCTCTGGGCCGAGGGGAGGGGTAAGCGGATGTAAGCCCCGCGATTCTCGGCTGGATCTCCGCGGTCTCAGCGCCACGAGAATGCGGATGAAGCCCCCCGATTCTCGGCTCGGCTCGCCACGAGGCTCTGGTCGAGCTGGTCCGGGATTCCACGCACCTCCGGGGACTGGTGGTGGAAGCTGGGGGTCTGGTGGTTATGCTGCTGGGGACTGGTGGTGATTTTGCTGGGGTCTGGTGGTGGAAGCTCCTGGGGTCTGGTGGTGGAAGCTCCTGGGGTCTGGTGGTGGAAGCTCTGGTGGTGGAAGCTCCTGGGGTCTGGTGGTGGAAGCTCCTGGGGTCTGGTGCTGGAAGCTCTGGTGGTGGAAGCTCCTGGGGTCTGGTGGTGGAAGCTCTGGTGGTGGAAACTCCTGGGGTCTGGTGGTGATTTTGCTGGGGTATGGTGGTGAATGCTCCTGAGGTCTGGTGGTGGAAGCTCCTGAGGTCTGGTGGTGGAAGCTCCAGGAGTCTGGTGGTGGAAGCTGGGGGTCGAGCTAGTGGGGTCTGGGGGTGGAAGCTGCTGGGGTCTGGTGGTGGAAGCTTCTGGGGTCTGGTGGTGGAAGCTGGGGGTCGAGCTAGTGGGGGATAACTGTCACAGACCTGGCTGAATCCATTTAGACTCTAGACCCCCTGTTTGGACCCTGACCAGACTTTGGGAACAGTGGGTGGTTCAGCAGAGTGGCGCAGCGGAAGCGTGCTGGGCCCATAACCCAGAGGTCGATGGATCGAAACCATCCTCTGCTAGATACAACTTCAGCTATATTATGAGTCTACTCGGGGACTGGTGGTGGAAGCTGGGGGTCTGGTGGTGGAAGCTCCTGTGTTCTGGTAGTGATTTTGCTGGGGTCTGGTGGTGAATGCTCCTGGGGTCTGGTGCTGGAAGCTCCAGGAGTCTGGTGATGGAAGCTCCTGGGTTGTGGTGGTGGAAGCTGGGGGTCGAGCTAGTGGGGTCTGGGGGTGGAAGCTGGGTGTCTGGTGGTGGAAGCTGGTGGGGTGCTCCTGGGGTCTGGTGGTAGAGACTTTTTTAAAGCTTGATGATTATACTTCATCACTGAGAGTTATGTGTATTCTCATTTTTTAAATGTTTTTTATGAAAAGTACTTTGATTTGTACATGAGATGTGTAATACAAATAAGCTTTCCTCACTTCATAAACTTAAATTCCTTATGTTTGAGTTATCTTTATTTCCTCTTAGCTTTAAGTCAGGTGATTATCAGACTTGACGAATTATTGTCGCACACCAAAGCTAACAATGGAACATACAATCTTTAGAGTCTGAAGTTTTTAAAGATATGCAGAGTAAGCAGTTTGGCCAGTATGGGGATTGAACCCATGACCTTGGCGTTATTAGCACCACGCTCTGACCTTCTGAGCTAACCGGCCTCAATGCTGGCGGCGCGTGTGTGTGTGTGTGTGAGCGAGCAGGTGGGTCCCCTGAGGGGAAAATACAAGAATGTGTGCGCGTGTGAACTTTTACATGTTGATCTTAACTTCACACTCAGATATACCATATACTTATCTATGGCAGATAACTGTCACAGACCTGGCTGAGTCCATTTAGACTCTAGACCCCCTGTTTGGACCCTGACCAGACTTTGGGAACAGTGGGTGGTTCAGCAGAGTGGCGCAGCGGAAGCGTGCTGGGCCCATAACCCAGAGGTCGATGGATCGAAACCATCCTCTGCTAGATACAACTTCAGCTACATTATGAGTCTACTGTGAGATACTACCCTTGTCTCATTTAATAACAAACATAAAGTGATGTCATTATTTGTACAACTCCTCATGACTATGTTAAGAAGTGTTTTGTTTAGTTTCCTGCAAAGTAAACATAGTGGGAAGTGTTTCTTTCCACATCTAATAGTGTACAAACTCAGAATTTCACACAGAGCCTATGAGAAGCATATGAGCGTTTACCATATTTAGTTACAACTACAAAACACTTAACTGACGTTTTATTCTTTATTACTGAACTAAATGTTTGTCCAGATGGAAGCAACAGTATTTGTTTCCTTGCACAAGCTGACCAAAGGTCCTAACAAAAGGTCCTGAAACCAGAACATGAGTGAAAAGCAATATACGCCTGAGCATCTGACAGAGTGCTGTCCATGGTACCAGGAGCGTCTGGGTGTTTAGGGTACCAGGGCCCTGGTCGTCCAAGTAAGCGGGCTGGCTCTTTCACTCCGGTGGCCGGTTGGGGGGGGGCTTAAGAGCGGGTCCCCGGGTTCGGACGGTGAGCCGGGTCTTTGGGTGGCTCCAGGTGAGCCGGGTTTTTTGGGCAGCGGGACGGTGAGCCGCGAGGCTGAGTGGCTTTCAGCGACGTGCTGCCTGTCAGTTTTTCTCCGGGTTGAAGGTCTTGTTTCGGGCCTGAGGCTAAGTGGCTCCGGACCGGCTGTGGTGTGTTTTTCTCTGGGCCGAGGGGAGGGGTAAGCGGATGTAAGCCCCGCGATTCTCGGCTGGATCTCCGCGGTCTCAGCGCCACGAGAATGCGGATGAAGCCCCCCGATTCTCGGCTCGGCTCGCCACGAGGCTCTGGTCGAGCTGGTCCGGGATTCCACGCACCTCCGGGGACTGGTGGTGGAAGCTGGGGGTCTGGTGGTTATGCTGCTGGGGACTGGTGGTGATTTTGCTGGGGTCTGGTGGTGGAAGCTCCTGGGGTCTGGTGGTGGAAGCTCCTGGGGTCTGGTGGTGGAAGCTCCTGGGGTCTGGTGGTGGAAGCTCCTGGGGTCTGGTGCTGGAAGCTCTGGTGGTGGAAGCTCCTGGGGTCTGGTGGTGGAAGCTCCTGGGGTCTGGTGCTGGAAGCTCTGGTGGTGGAAGCTCCTGGGGTCTGGTGGTGGAAGCTCTGGTGGTGGAAACTCCTGGGGTCTGGTGGTGATTTTGCTGGGGTATGGTGGTGAATGCTCCTGAGGTCTGGTGGTGGAAGCTCCTGAGGTCTGGTGGTGGAAGCTCCAGGAGTCTGGTGGTGGAAGCTGGGGGTCGAGCTAGTGGGGTCTGGGGGTGGAAGCTGCTGGGGTCTGGTGGTGGAAGCTTCTGGGGTCTGGTGGTGGAAGCTGGGGGTCGAGCTAGTGGGGGATAACTGTCACAGACCTGGCTGAATCCATTTAGACTCTAGACCCCCTGTTTGGACCCTGACCAGACTTTGGGAACAGTGGGTGGTTCAGCAGAGTGGCGCAGCGGAAGCGTGCTGGGCCCATAACCCAGAGGTCGATGGATCGAAACCATCCTCTGCTAGATACAACTTCAGCTATATTATGAGTCTACTCGGGGACTGGTGGTGGAAGCTGGGGGTCTGGTGGTGGAAGCTCCTGTGTTCTGGTAGTGATTTTGCTGGGGTCTGGTGGTGAATGCTCCTGGGGTCTGGTGCTGGAAGCTCCAGGAGTCTGGTGATGGAAGCTCCTGGGTTCTGGTGGTGGAAGCTGGGGGTCGAGCTAGTGGGGTCTGGGGGTGGAAACTGGGTGTCTGGTGGTGGAAGCTGCTGGGGTGCTCCTGGGGTCTGGTGGTAGAGACTTTTTTAAAGCTTGATGATTATACTTCATCACTGAGAGTTATGTGTATTCTCATTTTTTAAATGTTTTTTTATGAAAAGTACTTTGATTTGTACATGAGATGTGTAATACAAATAAGCTTTCCTCACTTCATAAACTTAAATTCCTTATGTTTGAGTTATCTTTATTTCCTCTTAGCTTTAAGTCAGGTGATTATCAGACTTGACGAATTATTGTCGCACACCAAAGCTAACAATGGAACATACAATCTTTAGAGTCTGAAGTTTTTAAAGATATGCAGAGTAAGCAGTTTGGCCAGTATGGGGATTGAACCCATGACCTTGGCGTTATTAGCACCACGCTCTGACCTTCTGAGCTAACCGGCCTCAATGCTGGCGGCGCGTGTGTGTGTGTGTGTGAGCGAGCAGGTGGGTCCCCTGAGGGGAAAATACAAGAATGTGTGCGCGTGTGAACTTTTACATGTTGATCTTAACATCACACTCAGATATACCATATACTTATCTATGGCAGATAACTGTCACAGACCTGGCTGAGTCCATTTAGACTCTAGACCCCCTGTTTGGACCCTGACCAGACTTTGGGAACAGTGGGTGGTTCAGCAGAGTGGCGCAGCGGAAGCGTGCTGGGCCCATAACCCAGAGGTCGATGGATCGAAACCATCCTCTGCTAGATACAACTTCAGCTACATTATGAGTCTACTGTGAGATACTACCCTTGTCTCATTTAATAACAAACATAAAGTGATGTCATTATTTTTACAACTCCTCATGACTATGTTAAGAAGTGTTTTGTTTAGTTTCCTGCAAAGTAAACATAGTGGGAAGTGTTTCTTTCCACATCTAATAGTGTACAAACTCAGAATTTCACACAGAGCCTATGAGAAGCATATGAGCGTTTACCATATTTAGTTACAACTACAAAACACTTAACTGACGTTTTATTCTTTATTACTGAACTAAATGTTTGTCCAGATGGAAGCAACAGTATTTGTTTCCTTGCACAAGCTGACCAAAGGTCCTAACAAAAGGTCCTGAAACCAGAACATGAGTGAAAAGCAATATACGCCTGAGCATCTGACAGAGTGCTGTCCATGGTACCAGGAGCGTCTGGGTGTTTAGGGTACCAGGGCCCTGGTCGTCCAAGTAAGCGGGCTGGCTCTTTCACTCCGGTGGCCGGTTGGGGGGGGGGCTTAAGAGCGGGTCCCCGGGTTCGGACGGTGAGCCGGGTCTTTGGGTGGCTCCAGGTGAGCCGGGTTTTTTGGGCAGCGGGACGGTGAGCCGCGAGGCTGAGTGGCTTTCAGCGACGTGCTGCCTGTCAGTTTTTCTCCGGGTTGAAGGTCTTGTTTCGGGCCTGAGGCTAAGTGGCTCCGGACCGGCTGTGGTGTGTTTTTCTCTGGGCCGAGGGGAGGGGTAAGCGGATGTAAGCCCCGCGATTCTCGGCTGGATCTCCGCGGTCTCAGCGCCACGAGAATGCGGATGAAGCCCCCCGATTCTCGGCTCGGCTCGCCACGAGGCTCTGGTCGAGCTGGTCCGGGATTCCACGCACCTCCGGGGACTGGTGGTGGAAGCTGGGGGTCTGGTGGTTATGCTGCTGGGGACTGGTGGTGATTTTGCTGGGGTCTGGTGGTGGAAGCTCCTGGGGTCTGGTGGTGGAAGCTCCTGGGGTCTGGTGGTGGAAGCTCTGGTGGTGGAAGCTCCTGGGGTCTGGTGGTGGAAGCTCCTGGGGTCTGGTGCTGGAAGCTCTGGTGGTGGAAGCTCCTGGGGTCTGGTGGTGGAAGCTCTGGTGGTGGAAACTCCTGGGGTCTGGTGGTGATTTTGCTGGGGTATGGTGGTGAATGCTCCTGAGGTCTGGTGGTGGAAGCTCCTGAGGTCTGGTGGTGGAAGCTCCAGGAGTCTGGTGGTGGAAGCTGGGGGTCGAGCTAGTGGGGTCTGGGGGTGGAAGCTGCTGGGGTCTGGTGGTGGAAGCTTCTGGGGTCTGGTGGTGGAAGCTGGGGGTCGAGCTAGTGGGGGATAACTGTCACAGACCTGGCTGAATCCATTTAGACTCTAGACCCCCTGTTTGGACCCTGACCAGACTTTGGGAACAGTGGGTGGTTCAGCAGAGTGGCGCAGCGGAAGCGTGCTGGGCCCATAACCCAGAGGTCGATGGATCGAAACCATCCTCTGCTAGATACAACTTCAGCTATATTATGAGTCTACTCGGGGACTGGTGGTGGAAGCTGGGGGTCTGGTGGTGGAAGCTCCTGTGTTCTGGTAGTGATTTTGCTGGGGTCTGGTGGTGAATGCTCCTGGGGTCTGGTGCTGGAAGCTCCAGGAGTCTGGTGATGGAAGCTCCTGGGTTGTGGTGGTGGAAGCTGGGGGTCGAGCTAGTGGGGTCTGGGGGTGGAAGCTGGGTGTCTGGTGGTGGAAGCTGGTGGGGTGCTCCTGGGGTCTGGTGGTAGAGACTTTTTTAAAGCTTGATGATTATACTTCATCACTGAGAGTTATGTGTATTCTCATTTTTTAAATGTTTTTTATGAAAAGTACTTTGATTTGTACATGAGATGTGTAATACAAATAAGCTTTCCTCACTTCATAAACTTAAATTCCTTATGTTTGAGTTATCTTTATTTCCTCTTAGCTTTAAGTCAGGTGATTATCAGACTTGACGAATTATTGTCGCACACCAAAGCTAACAATGGAACATACAATCTTTAGAGTCTGAAGTTTTTAAAGATATGCAGAGTAAGCAGTTTGGCCAGTATGGGGATTGAACCCATGACCTTGGCGTTATTAGCACCACGCTCTGACCTTCTGAGCTAACCGGCCTCAATGCTGGCGGCGCGTGTGTGTGTGTGTGAGCGAGCAGGTGGGTCCCCTGAGGGGAAAATACAAGAATGTGTGCGCGTGTGAACATTTACATGTTGATCTTAACTTCACATTCAGATATACCATATACTTATCTATGGCAGATAACTGTCACAGACCTGGCTGAGTCCATTTAGACTCTAGACCCCCTGTTTGGACCCTGACCAGACTTTGGGAACAGTGGGTGGTTCAGCAGAGTGGCGCAGCGGAAGCGTGCTGGGCCCATAACCCAGAGGTCGATGGATCGAAACCATCCTCTGCTAGATACAACTTCAGCTACATTATGAGTCTACTGTGAGATACTACCCTTGTCTCATTTAATAACAAACATAAAGTGATGTCATTATTTGTACAACTCCTCATGACTATGTTAAGAAGTGTTTTGTTTAGTTTCCTGCAAAGTAAACATAGTGGGAAGTGTTTCTTTCCACATCTAATAGTGTACAAACTCAGAATTTCACACAGAGCCTATGAGAAGCATATGAGCGTTTACCATATTTAGTTACAACTACAAAACACTTAACTGACGTTTTATTCTTTATTACTGAACTAAATGTTTGTCCAGATGGAAGCAACAGTATTTGTTTCCTTGCACAAGCTGACCAAAGGTCCTAACAAAAGGTCCTGAAACCAGAACATGAGTGAAAAGCAATATACGCCTGAGCATCGGACAGAGTGCTGTCCATGGTACCAGGAGCGTCTGGGTGTTTAGGGTACCAGGGCCCTGGTCGTCCAAGTAAGCGGGCTGGCTCTTTCACTCCGGTGGCCGGTTGGGGGGGGGCTTAAGAGCGGGTCCCCGGGTTCGGACGGTGAGCCGGGTCTTTGGGTGGCTCCAGGTGAGCCGGGTTTTTTGGGCAGCGGGACGGTGAGCCGCGAGGCTGAGTGGCTTTCAGCGACGTGCTGCCTGTCAGTTTTTCTCCGGGTTGAAGGTCTTGTTTCGGGCCTGAGGCTAAGTGGCTCCGGACCGGCTGTGGTGTGTTTTTCTCTGGGCCGAGGGGAGGGGTAAGCGGATGTAAGCCCCGCGATTCTCGGCTGGATCTCCGCGGTCTCAGCGCCACGAGAATGCGGATGAAGCCCCCCGATTCTCGGCTCGGCTCGCCACGAGGCTCTGGTCGAGCTGGTCCGGGATTCCACGCACCTCCGGGGACTGGTGGTGGAAGCTGGGGGTCTGGTGGTTATGCTGCTGGGGACTGGTGGTGATTTTGCTGGGGTCTGGTGGTGGAAGCTCCTGGGGTCTGGTGGTGGAAGCTCCTGGGGTCTGGTGGTGGAAGCTCCTGGGGTCTGGTGGTGGAAGCTCTGGTGGTGGAAGCTCCTGGGGTCTGGTGGTGGAAGCTCCTGGGGTCTGGTGCTGGAAGCTCTGGTGGTGGAGGCTCCTGGGGTCTGGTGGTGGAAGCTCTGGTGGTGGAAACTCCTGGGGTCTGGTGGTGATTTTGCTGGGGTATGGTGGTGAATGCTCCTGAGGTCTGGTGGTGGAAGCTCCTGAGGTCTGGTGGTGGAAGCTCCAGGAGTCTGGTGGTGGAAGCTGGGGGTCGAGCTAGTGGGGTCCGGGGGGTGGAAGCTGCTGGGGTCTGGTGGTGGAAGCTTCTGGGGTCTGGTGGTGGAAGCTGGGGGTCGAGCTAGTGGGGGATAACTGTCACAGACCTGGCTGAATCCATTTAGACTCTAGACCCCCTGTTTGGACCCTGACCAGACTTTGGGAACAGTGGGTGGTTCAGCAGAGTGGCGCAGCGGAAGCGTGCTGGGCCCATAACCCAGAGGTCGATGGATCGAAACCATCCTCTGCTAGATACAACTTCAGCTATATTATGAGTCTACTCGGGGACTGGTGGTGGAAGCTGGGGGTCTGGTGGTGGAAGCTCCTGTGTTCTGGTAGTGATTTTGCTGGGGTCTGGTGGTGAATGCTCCTGGGGTCTGGTGCTGGAAGCTCCAGGAGTCTGGTGATGGAAGCTCCTGGGTTCTGGTGGTGGAAGCTGGGGGTCGAGCTAGTGGGGTCTGGGGGTGGAAGCTGGGTGTCTGGTGGTGGAAGCTGCTGGGGTGCTCCTGGGGTCTGGTGGTAGAGACTTTTTTAAAGCTTGATGATTATACTTCATCACTGAGAGTTATGTGTATTCTCATTTTTTAAATGTTTTTTATGAAAAGTACTTTGATTTGTACATGAGATGTGTAATACAAATAAGCTTTCCTCACTTCATAAACTTAAATTCCTTATGTTTGAGTTATCTTTATTTCCTCTTAGCTTTAAGTCAGGTGATTATCAGACTTGACGAATTATTGTCGCACACCAAAGCTAACAATGGAACATACAATCTTTAGAGTCTGAAGTTTTTAAAGATATGCAGAGTAAGCAGTTTGGCCAGTATGGGGATTGAACCCATGACCTTGGCGTTATTAGCACCACGCTCTGACCTTCTGAGCTAACCGGCCTCAATGCTGGCGGCGCGTGTGTGTGTGTGTGAGCGAGCAGGTGGGTCCCCTGAGGGGAAAATACAAGAATGTGTGCGCGTGTGAACTTTTACATGTTGATCTTAACTTCACACTCAGATATACCATATACTTATCTATGGCAGATAACTGTCACAGACCTGGCTGAGTCCATTTAGACTCTAGACCCCCTGTTTGGACCCTGACCAGACTTTGGGAACAGTGGGTGGTTCAGCAGAGTGGCGCAGCGGAAGCGTGCTGGGCCCATAACCCAGAAAGGTCCTAACAAAAGGTCCTGAAACCAGAACATGAGTGAAAAGCAATATACGCCTGAGCATCTGACAGAGTGCTGTCCATGGTACCAGGAGCGTCTGGGTGTTTAGGGTACCAGGGCCCTGGTCGTCCAAGTAAGCGGGCTGGCTCTTTCACTCCGGTGGCCGGTTGGGGGGGGGCTTAAGAGCGGGTCCCCGGGTTCGGACGGTGAGCCGGGTCTTTGGGTGGCTCCAGGTGAGCCGGGTTTTTTGGGCAGCGGGACGGTGAGCCGCGAGGCTGAGTGGCTTTCAGCGACGTGCTGCCTGTCAGTTTTTCTCCGGGTTGAAGGTCTTGTTTCGGGCCTGAGGCTAAGTGGCTCCGGACCGGCTGTGGTGTGTTTTTCTCTGGGCCGAGGGGAGGGGTAAGCGGATGTAAGCCCCGCGATTCTCGGCTGGATCTCCGCGGTCTCAGCGCCACGAGAATGCGGATGAAGCCCCCCGATTCTCGGCTCGGCTCGCCACGAGGCTCTGGTCGAGCTGGTCCGGGATTCCACGCACCTCCGGGGACTGGTGGTGGAAGCTGGGGGTCTGGTGGTTATGCTGCTGGGGACTGGTGGTGATTTTGCTGGGGTCTGGTGGTGGAAGCTCCTGGGGTCTGGTGGTGGAAGCTCCTGGGGTCTGGTGGTGGAAGCTCCTGGGGTCTGGTGGTGGAAGCTCCTGGGGTCTGGTGGTGGAAGCTCTGGTGGTGGAAGCTCCTGGGGTCTGGTGGTGGAAGCTCCTGGGGTCTGGTGCTGGAAGCTCTGGTGGTGGAAGCTCCTGGGGTCTGGTGGTGGAAGCTCTGGTGGTGGAAACTCCTGGGGTCTGGTGGTGATTTTGCTGGGGTATGGTGGTGAATGCTCCTGAGGTCTGGTGGTGGAAGCTCCTGAGGTCTGGTGGTGGAAGCTCCAGGAGTCTGGTGGTGGAAGCTGGGGGTCGAGCTAGTGGGGTCTGGGGGTGGAAGCTGCTGGGGTCTGGTGGTGGAAGCTTCTGGGGTCTGGTGGTGGAAGCTGGGGGTCGAGCTAGTGGGGGATAACTGTCACAGACCTGGCTGAATCCATTTAGACTCTAGACCCCCTGTTTGGACCCTGACCAGACTTTGGGAACAGTGGGTGGTTCAGCAGAGTGGCGCAGCGGAAGCGTGCTGGGCCCATAACCCAGAGGTCGATGGATCGAAACCATCCTCTGCTAGATACAACTTCAGCTATATTATGAGTCTACTCGGGGACTGGTGGTGGAAGCTGGGGGTCTGGTGGTGGAAGCTCCTGTGTTCTGGTAGTGATTTTGCTGGGGTCTGGTGGTGAATGCTCCTGGGGTCTGGTGCTGGAAGCTCCAGGAGTCTGGTGATGGAAGCTCCTGGGTTGTGGTGGTGGAAGCTGGGGGTCGAGCTAGTGGGGTCTGGGGGTGGAAGCTGGGTGTCTGGTGGTGGAAGCTGGTGGGGTGCTCCTGGGGTCTGGTGGTAGAGACTTTTTTAAAGCTTGATGATTATACTTCATCACTGAGAGTTATGTGTATTCTCATTTTTTAAATGTTTTTTATGAAAAGTACTTTGATTTGTACATGAGATGTGTAATACAAATAAGCTTTCCTCACTTCATAAACTTAAATTCCTTATGTTTGAGTTATCTTTATTTCCTCTTAGCTTTAAGTCAGGTGATTATCAGACTTGACGAATTATTGTCGCACACCAAAGCTAACAATGGAACATACAATCTTTAGAGTCTGAAGTTTTTAAAGATATGCAGAGTAAGCAGTTTGGCCAGTATGGGGATTGAACCCATGACCTTGGCGTTATTAGCACCACGCTCTGACCTTCTGAGCTAACCGGCCTCAATGCTGGCGGCGCGTGTGTGTGTGTGTGAGCGAGCAGGTGGGTCCCCTGAGGGGAAAATACAAGAATGTGTGCGCGTGTGAACATTTACATGTTGATCTTAACTTCACATTCAGATATACCATATACTTATCTATGGCAGATAACTGTCACAGACCTGGCTGAGTCCATTTAGACTCTAGACCCCCTGTTTGGACCCTGACCAGACTTTGGGAACAGTGGGTGGTTCAGCAGAGTGGCGCAGCGGAAGCGTGCTGGGCCCATAACCCAGAGGTCGATGGATCGAAACCATCCTCTGCTAGATACAACTTCAGCTACATTATGAGTCTACTGTGAGATACTACCCTTGTCTCATTTAATAACAAACATAAAGTGATGTCATTATTTGTACAACTCCTCATGACTATGTTAAGAAGTGTTTTGTTTAGTTTCCTGCAAAGTAAACATAGTGGGAAGTGTTTCTTTCCACATCTAATAGTGTACAAACTCAGAATTTCACACAGAGCCTATGAGAAGCATATGAGCGTTTACCATATTTAGTTACAACTACAAAACACTTAACTGACGTTTTATTCTTTATTACTGAACTAAATGTTTGTCCAGATGGAAGCAACAGTATTTGTTTCCTTGCACAAGCTGACCAAAGGTCCTAACAAAAGGTCCTGAAACCAGAACATGAGTGAAAAGCAATATACGCCTGAGCATCGGACAGAGTGCTGTCCATGGTACCAGGAGCGTCTGGGTGTTTAGGGTACCAGGGCCCTGGTCGTCCAAGTAAGCGGGCTGGCTCTTTCACTCCGGTGGCCGGTTGGGGGGGGGCTTAAGAGCGGGTCCCCGGGTTCGGACGGTGAGCCGGGTCTTTGGGTGGCTCCAGGTGAGCCGGGTTTTTTGGGCAGCGGGACGGTGAGCCGCGAGGCTGAGTGGCTTTCAGCGACGTGCTGCCTGTCAGTTTTTCTCCGGGTTGAAGGTCTTGTTTCGGGCCTGAGGCTAAGTGGCTCCGGACCGGCTGTGGTGTGTTTTTCTCTGGGCCGAGGGGAGGGGTAAGCGGATGTAAGCCCCGCGATTCTCGGCTGGATCTCCGCGGTCTCAGCGCCACGAGAATGCGGATGAAGCCCCCCGATTCTCGGCTCGGCTCGCCACGAGGCTCTGGTCGAGCTGGTCCGGGATTCCACGCACCTCCGGGGACTGGTGGTGGAAGCTGGGGGTCTGGTGGTTATGCTGCTGGGGACTGGTGGTGATTTTGCTGGGGTCTGGTGGTGGAAGCTCCTGGGGTCTGGTGGTGGAAGCTCCTGGGGTCTGGTGGTGGAAGCTCCTGGGGTCTGGTGGTGGAAGCTCCTGGGGTCTGGTGGTGGAAGCTCTGGTGGTGGAAGCTCCTGGGGTCTGGTGGTGGAAGCTCCTGGGGTCTGGTGCTGGAAGCTCTGGTGGTGGAAGCTCCTGGGGTCTGGTGGTGGAAGCTCTGGTGGTGGAAACTCCTGGGGTCTGGTGGTGATTTTGCTGGGGTATGGTGGTGAATGCTCCTGAGGTCTGGTGGTGGAAGCTCCTGAGGTCTGGTGGTGGAAGCTCCAGGAGTCTGGTGGTGGAAGCTGGGGGTCGAGCTAGTGGGGTCTGGGGGTGGAAGCTGCTGGGGTCTGGTGGTGGAAGCTTCTGGGGTCTGGTGGTGGAAGCTGGGGGTCGAGCTAGTGGGGGATAACTGTCACAGACCTGGCTGAATCCATTTAGACTCTAGACCCCCTGTTTGGACCCTGACCAGACTTTGGGAACAGTGGGTGGTTCAGCAGAGTGGCGCAGCGGAAGCGTGCTGGGCCCATAACCCAGAGGTCGATGGATCGAAACCATCCTCTGCTAGATACAACTTCAGCTATATTATGAGTCTACTCGGGGACTGGTGGTGGAAGCTGGGGGTCTGGTGGTGGAAGCTCCTGTGTTCTGGTAGTGATTTTGCTGGGGTCTGGTGGTGAATGCTCCTGGGGTCTGGTGCTGGAAGCTCCAGGAGTCTGGTGATGGAAGCTCCTGGGTTGTGGTGGTGGAAGCTGGGGGTCGAGCTAGTGGGGTCTGGGGGTGGAAGCTGGGTGTCTGGTGGTGGAAGCTGGTGGGGTGCTCCTGGGGTCTGGTGGTAGAGACTTTTTTAAAGCTTGATGATTATACTTCATCACTGAGAGTTATGTGTATTCTCATTTTTTAAATGTTTTTTATGAAAAGTACTTTGATTTGTACATGAGATGTGTAATACAAATAAGCTTTCCTCACTTCATAAACTTAAATTCCTTATGTTTGAGTTACCTTTATTTCCTCTTAGCTTTAAGTCAGGTGATTATCAGACTTGACGAATTATTGTCGCACACCAAAGCTAACAATGGAACATACAATCTTTAGAGTCTGAAGTTTTTAAAGATATGCAGAGTAAGCAGTTTGGCCAGTATGGGGATTGAACCCATGACCTTGGCGTTATTAGCACCACGCTCTGACCTTCTGAGCTAACCGGCCTCAATGCTGGCGGCGCGTGTGTGTGTGTGTGTGAGCGAGCAGGTGGGTCCCCTGAGGGGAAAATACAAGAATGTGTGCGCGTGTGAACTTTTACATGTTGATCTTAACTTCACACTCAGATATACCATATACTTATCTATGGCAGATAACTGTCACAGACCTGGCTGAGTCCATTTAGACTCTAGACCCCCTGTTTGGACCCTGACCAGACTTTGGGAACAGTGGGTGGTTCAGCAGAGTGGCGCAGCGGAAGCGTGCTGGGCCCATAACCCAGAGGTCGATGGATCGAAACCATCCTCTGCTAGATACAACTTCAGCTACATTATGAGTCTACTGTGAGATACTACCCTTGTCTCATTTAATAACAAACATAAAGTGATGTCATTATTTGTACAACTCCTCATGACTATGTTAAGAAGTGTTTTGTTTAGTTTCCTGCAAAGTAAACATAGTGGGAAGTGTTTCTTTCCACATCTAATAGTGTACAAACTCAGAATTTCACACAGAGCCTATGAGAAGCATATGAGCGTTTACCATATTTAGTTACAACTACAAAACACTTAACTGACGTTTTATTCTTTATTACTGAACTAAATGTTTGTCCAGATGGAAGCAACAGTATTTGTTTCCTTGCACAAGCTGACCAAAGGTCCTAACAAAAGGTCCTGAAACCAGAACATGAGTGAAAAGCAATATACGCCTGAGCATCTGACAGAGTGCTGTCCATGGTACCAGGAGCGTCTGGGTGTTTAGGGTACCAGGGCCCTGGTCGTCCAAGTAAGCGGGCTGGCTCTTTCACTCCGGTGGCCGGTTGGGGGGGGGCTTAAGAGCGGGTCCCCGGGTTCGGACGGTGAGCCGGGTCTTTGGGTGGCTCCAGGTGAGCCGGGTTTTTTGGGCAGCGGGACGGTGAGCCGCGAGGCTGAGTGGCTTTCAGCGACGTGCTGCCTGTCAGTTTTTCTCCGGGTTGAAGGTCTTGTTTCGGGCCTGAGGCTAAATGGCTCCGGACCGGCTGTGGTGTGTTTTTCTCTGGGCCGAGGGGAGGGGTAAGCGGATGTAAGCCCCGCGATTCTCGGCTGGATCTCCGCGGTCTCAGCGCCACGAGAATGCGGATGAAGCCCCCCGATTCTCGGCTCGGCTCGCCACGAGGCTCTGGTCGAGCTGGTCCGGGATTCCACGCACCTCCGGGGACTGGTGGTGGAAGCTGGGGGTCTGGTGGTTATGCTGCTGGGGACTGGTGGTGATTTTGCTGGGGTCTGGTGGTGGAAGCTCCTGGGGTCTGGTGGTGGAAGCTCCTGGGGTCTGGTGGTGGAAGCTCCTGGGGTCTGGTGGTGGAAGCTCCTGGGGTCTGGTGGTGGAAGCTCTGGTGGTGGAAGCTCCTGGGGTCTGGTGGTGGAAGCTCCTGGGGTCTGGTGCTGGAAGCTCTGGTGGTGGAGGCTCCTGGGGTCTGGTGGTGGAAGCTCTGGTGGTGGAAACTCCTGGGGTCTGGTGGTGATTTTGCTGGGGTATGGTGGTGAATGCTCCTGAGGTCTGGTGGTGGAAGCTCCTGAGGTCTGGTGGTGGAAGCTCCAGGAGTCTGGTGGTGGAAGCTGGGGGTCGAGCTAGTGGGGTCCGGGGGGTGGAAGCTGCTGGGGTCTGGTGGTGGAAGCTTCTGGGGTCTGGTGGTGGAAGCTGGGGGTCGAGCTAGTGGGGGATAACTGTCACAGACCTGGCTGAATCCATTTAGACTCTAGACCCCCTGTTTGGACCCTGACCAGACTTTGGGAACAGTGGGTGGTTCAGCAGAGTGGCGCAGCGGAAGCGTGCTGGGCCCATAACCCAGAGGTCGATGGATCGAAACCATCCTCTGCTAGATACAACTTCAGCTATATTATGAGTCTACTCGGGGACTGGTGGTGGAAGCTGGGGGTCTGGTGGTGGAAGCTCCTGTGTTCTGGTAGTGATTTTGCTGGGGTCTGGTGGTGAATGCTCCTGGGGTCTGGTGCTGGAAGCTCCAGGAGTCTGGTGATGGAAGCTCCTGGGTTCTGGTGGTGGAAGCTGGGGGTCGAGCTAGTGGGGTCTGGGGGTGGAAGCTGGGTGTCTGGTGGTGGAAGCTGCTGGGGTGCTCCTGGGGTCTGGTGGTAGAGACTTTTTTAAAGCTTGATGATTATACTTCATCACTGAGAGTTATGTGTATTCTCATTTTTTAAATGTTTTTTATGAAAAGTACTTTGATTTGTACATGAGATGTGTAATACAAATAAGCTTTCCTCACTTCATAAACTTAAATTCCTTATGTTTGAGTTATCTTTATTTCCTCTTAGCTTTAAGTCAGGTGATTATCAGACTTGACGAATTATTGTCGCACACCAAAGCTAACAATGGAACATACAATCTTTAGAGTCTGAAGTTTTTAAAGATATGCAGAGTAAGCAGTTTGGCCAGTATGGGGATTGAACCCATGACCTTGGCGTTATTAGCACCACGCTCTGACCTTCTGAGCTAACCGGCCTCAATGCTGGCGGCGCGTGTGTGTGTGTGTGAGCGAGCAGGTGGGTCCCCTGAGGGGAAAATACAAGAATGTGTGCGCGTGTGAACTTTTACATGTTGATCTTAACTTCACACTCAGATATACCATATACTTATCTATGGCAGATAACTGTCACAGACCTGGCTGAGTCCATTTAGACTCTAGACCCCCTGTTTGGACCCTGACCAGACTTTGGGAACAGTGGGTGGTTCAGCAGAGTGGCGCAGCGGAAGCGTGCTGGGCCCATAACCCAGAAAGGTCCTAACAAAAGGTCCTGAAACCAGAACATGAGTGAAAAGCAATATACGCCTGAGCATCTGACAGAGTGCTGTCCATGGTACCAGGAGCGTCTGGGTGTTTAGGGTACCAGGGCCCTGGTCGTCCAAGTAAGCGGGCTGGCTCTTTCACTCCGGTGGCCGGTTGGGGGGGGGCTTAAGAGCGGGTCCCCGGGTTCGGACGGTGAGCCGGGTCTTTGGGTGGCTCCAGGTGAGCCGGGTTTTTTGGGCAGCGGGACGGTGAGCCGCGAGGCTGAGTGGCTTTCAGCGACGTGCTGCCTGTCAGTTTTTCTCCGGGTTGAAGGTCTTGTTTCGGGCCTGAGGCTAAGTGGCTCCGGACCGGCTGTGGTGTGTTTTTCTCTGGGCCGAGGGGAGGGGTAAGCGGATGTAAGCCCCGCGATTCTCGGCTGGATCTCCGCGGTCTCAGCGCCACGAGAATGCGGATGAAGCCCCCCGATTCTCGGCTCGGCTCGCCACGAGGCTCTGGTCGAGCTGGTCCGGGATTCCACGCACCTCCGGGGACTGGTGGTGGAAGCTGGGGGTCTGGTGGTTATGCTGCTGGGGACTGGTGGTGATTTTGCTGGGGTCTGGTGGTGGAAGCTCCTGGGGTCTGGTGGTGGAAGCTCCTGGGGTCTGGTGGTGGAAGCTCCTGGGGTCTGGTGGTGGAAGCTCCTGGGGTCTGGTGGTGGAAGCTCTGGTGGTGGAAGCTCCTGGGGTCTGGTGGTGGAAGCTCCTGGGGTCTGGTGCTGGAAGCTCTGGTGGTGGAAGCTCCTGGGGTCTGGTGGTGGAAGCTCTGGTGGTGGAAACTCCTGGGGTCTGGTGGTGATTTTGCTGGGGTATGGTGGTGAATGCTCCTGAGGTCTGGTGGTGGAAGCTCCTGAGGTCTGGTGGTGGAAGCTCCAGGAGTCTGGTGGTGGAAGCTGGGGGTCGAGCTAGTGGGGTCTGGGGGTGGAAGCTGCTGGGGTCTGGTGGTGGAAGCTTCTGGGGTCTGGTGGTGGAAGCTGGGGGTCGAGCTAGTGGGGGATAACTGTCACAGACCTGGCTGAATCCATTTAGACTCTAGACCCCCTGTTTGGACCCTGACCAGACTTTGGGAACAGTGGGTGGTTCAGCAGAGTGGCGCAGCGGAAGCGTGCTGGGCCCATAACCCAGAGGTCGATGGATCGAAACCATCCTCTGCTAGATACAACTTCAGCTATATTATGAGTCTACTCGGGGACTGGTGGTGGAAGCTGGGGGTCTGGTGGTGGAAGCTCCTGTGTTCTGGTAGTGATTTTGCTGGGGTCTGGTGGTGAATGCTCCTGGTGTATGGTGCTGGAAGCTCCAGGAGTCTGGTGATGGAAGCTCCTGGGTTCTGGTGGTGGAAGCTGGGGGTCGAGCTAGTGGGGTCTGGGGGTGGAAGCTGGGTGTCTGGTGGTGGAAGCTGCTGGGGTGCTCCTGGGGTCTGGTGGTAGAGACTTTTTTAAAGCTTGATGATTATACTTCATCACTGAGAGTTATGTGTATTCTCATTTTTTAAATGTTTTTTATGAAAAGTACTTTGATTTGTACATGAGATGTGTAATACAAATAAGCTTTCCTCACTTCATAAACTTAAATTCCTTATGTTTGAGTTATCTTTATTTCCTCTTAGCTTTAAGTCAGGTGATTATCAGACTTGACGAATTATTGTCGCACGCCAAAGCTAACAATGGAACATACAATCTTTAGAGTCTGAAGTTTTTAAAGATATGCAGAGTAAGCAGTTTGGCCAGTATGGGGATTGAACCCATGACCTTGGCGTTATTAGCACCACGCTCTGACCTTCTGAGCTAACCGGCCTCAATGCTGGCGGCGCGTGTGTGTGTGTGTGAGCGAGCAGGTGGGTCCCCTGAGGGGAAAATACAAGAATGTGTGCGCGTGTGAACTTTTACATGTTGATCTTAACTTCACACTCAGATATACCATATACTTATCTATGGCAGATAACTGTCACAGACCTGGCTGAGTCCATTTAGACTCTAGACCCCCTGTTTGGACCCTGACCAGACTTTGGGAACAGTGGGTGGTTCAGCAGAGTGGCGCAGCGGAAGCGTGCTGGGCCCATAACCCAGAAAGGTCCTAACAAAAGGTCCTGAAACCAGAACATGAGTGAAAAGCAATATACGCCTGAGCATCTGACAGAGTGCTGTCCATGGTACCAGGAGCGTCTGGGTGTTTAGGGTACCAGGGCCCTGGTCGTCCAAGTAAGCGGGCTGGCTCTTTCACTCCGGTGGCCGGTTGGGGGGGGGCTTAAGAGCGGGTCCCCGGGTTCGGACGGTGAGCCGGGTCTTTGGGTGGCTCCAGGTGAGCCGGGTTTTTTGGGCAGCGGGACGGTGAGCCGCGAGGCTGAGTGGCTTTCAGCGACGTGCTGCCTGTCAGTTTTTCTCCGGGTTGAAGGTCTTGTTTCGGGCCTGAGGCTAAATGGCTCCGGACCGGCTGTGGTGTGTTTTTCTCTGGGCCGAGGGGAGGGGTAAGCGGATGTAAGCCCCGCGATTCTCGGCTGGATCTCCGCGGTCTCAGCGCCACGAGAATGCGGATGAAGCCCCCCGATTCTCGGCTCGGCTCGCCACGAGGCTCTGGTCGAGCTGGTCCGGGATTCCACGCACCTCCGGGGACTGGTGGTGGAAGCTGGGGGTCTGGTGGTTATGCTGCTGGGGACTGGTGGTGATTTTGCTGGGGTCTGGTGGTGGAAGCTCCTGGGGTCTGGTGGTGGAAGCTCCTGGGGTCTGGTGGTGGAAGCTCCTGGGGTCTGGTGGTGGAAGCTCCTGGGGTCTGGTGGTGGAAGCTCTGGTGGTGGAAGCTCCTGGGGTCTGGTGGTGGAAGCTCCTGGGGTCTGGTGCTGGAAGCTCTGGTGGTGGAGGCTCCTGGGGTCTGGTGGTGGAAGCTCTGGTGGTGGAAACTCCTGGGGTCTGGTGGTGATTTTGCTGGGGTATGGTGGTGAATGCTCCTGAGGTCTGGTGGTGGAAGCTCCTGAGGTCTGGTGGTGGAAGCTCCAGGAGTCTGGTGGTGGAAGCTGGGGGTCGAGCTAGTGGGGTCCGGGGGGTGGAAGCTGCTGGGGTCTGGTGGTGGAAGCTTCTGGGGTCTGGTGGTGGAAGCTGGGGGTCGAGCTAGTGGGGGATAACTGTCACAGACCTGGCTGAATCCATTTAGACTCTAGACCCCCTGTTTGGACCCTGACCAGACTTTGGGAACAGTGGGTGGTTCAGCAGAGTGGCGCAGCGGAAGCGTGCTGGGCCCATAACCCAGAGGTCGATGGATCGAAACCATCCTCTGCTAGATACAACTTCAGCTATATTATGAGTCTACTCGGGGACTGGTGGTGGAAGCTGGGGGTCTGGTGGTGGAAGCTCCTGTGTTCTGGTAGTGATTTTGCTGGGGTCTGGTGGTGAATGCTCCTGGGGTCTGGTGCTGGAAGCTCCAGGAGTCTGGTGATGGAAGCTCCTGGGTTCTGGTGGTGGAAGCTGGGGGTCGAGCTAGTGGGGTCTGGGGGTGGAAGCTGGGTGTCTGGTGGTGGAAGCTGCTGGGGTGCTCCTGGGGTCTGGTGGTAGAGACTTTTTTAAAGCTTGATGATTATACTTCATCACTGAGAGTTATGTGTATTCTCATTTTTTAAATGTTTTTTATGAAAAGTACTTTGATTTGTACATGAGATGTGTAATACAAATAAGCTTTCCTCACTTCATAAACTTAAATTCCTTATGTTTGAGTTATCTTTATTTCCTCTTAGCTTTAAGTCAGGTGATTATCAGACTTGACGAATTATTGTCGCACACCAAAGCTAACAATGGAACATACAATCTTTAGAGTCTGAAGTTTTTAAAGATATGCAGAGTAAGCAGTTTGGCCAGTATGGGGATTGAACCCATGACCTTGGCGTTATTAGCACCACGCTCTGACCTTCTGAGCTAACCGGCCTCAATGCTGGCGGCGCGTGTGTGTGTGTGTGAGCGAGCAGGTGGGTCCCCTGAGGGGAAAATACAAGAATGTGTGCGCGTGTGAACTTTTACATGTTGATCTTAACTTCACACTCAGATATACCATATACTTATCTATGGCAGATAACTGTCACAGACCTGGCTGAGTCCATTTAGACTCTAGACCCCCTGTTTGGACCCTGACCAGACTTTGGGAACAGTGGGTGGTTCAGCAGAGTGGCGCAGCGGAAGCGTGCTGGGCCCATAACCCAGAAAGGTCCTAACAAAAGGTCCTGAAACCAGAACATGAGTGAAAAGCAATATACGCCTGAGCATCTGACAGAGTGCTGTCCATGGTACCAGGAGCGTCTGGGTGTTTAGGGTACCAGGGCCCTGGTCGTCCAAGTAAGCGGGCTGGCTCTTTCACTCCGGTGGCCGGTTGGGGGGGGGCTTAAGAGCGGGTCCCCGGGTTCGGACGGTGAGCCGGGTCTTTGGGTGGCTCCAGGTGAGCCGGGTTTTTTGGGCAGCGGGACGGTGAGCCGCGAGGCTGAGTGGCTTTCAGCGACGTGCTGCCTGTCAGTTTTTCTCCGGGTTGAAGGTCTTGTTTCGGGCCTGAGGCTAAGTGGCTCCGGACCGGCTGTGGTGTGTTTTTCTCTGGGCCGAGGGGAGGGGTAAGCGGATGTAAGCCCCGCGATTCTCGGCTGGATCTCCGCGGTCTCAGCGCCACGAGAATGCGGATGAAGCCCCCCGATTCTCGGCTCGGCTCGCCACGAGGCTCTGGTCGAGCTGGTCCGGGATTCCACGCACCTCCGGGGACTGGTGGTGGAAGCTGGGGGTCTGGTGGTTATGCTGCTGGGGACTGGTGGTGATTTTGCTGGGGTCTGGTGGTGGAAGCTCCTGGGGTCTGGTGGTGGAAGCTCCTGGGGTCTGGTGGTGGAAGCTCCTGGGGTCTGGTGGTGGAAGCTCCTGGGGTCTGGTGGTGGAAGCTCTGGTGGTGGAAGCTCCTGGGGTCTGGTGGTGGAAGCTCCTGGGGTCTGGTGCTGGAAGCTCTGGTGGTGGAAGCTCCTGGGGTCTGGTGGTGGAAGCTCTGGTGGTGGAAACTCCTGGGGTCTGGTGGTGATTTTGCTGGGGTATGGTGGTGAATGCTCCTGAGGTCTGGTGGTGGAAGCTCCTGAGGTCTGGTGGTGGAAGCTCCAGGAGTCTGGTGGTGGAAGCTGGGGGTCGAGCTAGTGGGGTCTGGGGGTGGAAGCTGCTGGGGTCTGGTGGTGGAAGCTTCTGGGGTCTGGTGGTGGAAGCTGGGGGTCGAGCTAGTGGGGGATAACTGTCACAGACCTGGCTGAATCCATTTAGACTCTAGACCCCCTGTTTGGACCCTGACCAGACTTTGGGAACAGTGGGTGGTTCAGCAGAGTGGCGCAGCGGAAGCGTGCTGGGCCCATAACCCAGAGGTCGATGGATCGAAACCATCCTCTGCTAGATACAACTTCAGCTATATTATGAGTCTACTCGGGGACTGGTGGTGGAAGCTGGGGGTCTGGTGGTGGAAGCTCCTGTGTTCTGGTAGTGATTTTGCTGGGGTCTGGTGGTGAATGCTCCTGGTGTATGGTGCTGGAAGCTCCAGGAGTCTGGTGATGGAAGCTCCTGGGTTCTGGTGGTGGAAGCTGGGGGTCGAGCTAGTGGGGTCTGGGGGTGGAAGCTGGGTGTCTGGTGGTGGAAGCTGCTGGGGTGCTCCTGGGGTCTGGTGGTAGAGACTTTTTTAAAGCTTGATGATTATACTTCATCACTGAGAGTTATGTGTATTCTCATTTTTTAAATGTTTTTTATGAAAAGTACTTTGATTTGTACATGAGATGTGTAATACAAATAAGCTTTCCTCACTTCATAAACTTAAATTCCTTATGTTTGAGTTATCTTTATTTCCTCTTAGCTTTAAGTCAGGTGATTATCAGACTTGACGAATTATTGTCGCACGCCAAAGCTAACAATGGAACATACAATCTTTAGAGTCTGAAGTTTTTAAAGATATGCAGAGTAAGCAGTTTGGCCAGTATGGGGATTGAACCCATGACCTTGGCGTTATTAGCACCACGCTCTGACCTTCTGAGCTAACCGGCCTCAATGCTGGCGGCGCGTGTGTGTGTGTGTGAGCGAGCAGGTGGGTCCCCTGAGGGGAAAATACAAGAATGTGTGCGCGTGTGAACTTTTACATGTTGATCTTAACTTCACACTCAGATATACCATATACTTATCTATGGCAGATAACTGTCACAGACCTGGCTGAGTCCATTTAGACTCTAGACCCCCTGTTTGGACCCTGACCAGACTTTGGGAACAGTGGGTGGTTCAGCAGAGTGGCGCAGCGGAAGCGTGCTGGGCCCATAACCCAGAAAGGTCCTAACAAAAGGTCCTGAAACCAGAACATGAGTGAAAAGCAATATACGCCTGAGCATCTGACAGAGTGCTGTCCATGGTACCAGGAGCGTCTGGGTGTTTAGGGTACCAGGGCCCTGGTCGTCCAAGTAAGCGGGCTGGCTCTTTCACTCCGGTGGCCGGTTGGGGGGGGGCTTAAGAGCGGGTCCCCGGGTTCGGACGGTGAGCCGGGTCTTTGGGTGGCTCCAGGTGAGCCGGGTTTTTTGGGCAGCGGGACGGTGAGCCGCGAGGCTGAGTGGCTTTCAGCGACGTGCTGCCTGTCAGTTTTTCTCCGGGTTGAAGGTCTTGTTTCGGGCCTGAGGCTAAATGGCTCCGGACCGGCTGTGGTGTGTTTTTCTCTGGGCCGAGGGGAGGGGTAAGCGGATGTAAGCCCCGCGATTCTCGGCTGGATCTCCGCGGTCTCAGCGCCACGAGAATGCGGATGAAGCCCCCCGATTCTCGGCTCGGCTCGCCACGAGGCTCTGGTCGAGCTGGTCCGGGATTCCACGCACCTCCGGGGACTGGTGGTGGAAGCTGGGGGTCTGGTGGTTATGCTGCTGGGGACTGGTGGTGATTTTGCTGGGGTCTGGTGGTGGAAGCTCCTGGGGTCTGGTGGTGGAAGCTCCTGGGGTCTGGTGGTGGAAGCTCCTGGGGTCTGGTGGTGGAAGCTCCTGGGGTCTGGTGGTGGAAGCTCTGGTGGTGGAAGCTCCTGGGGTCTGGTGGTGGAAGCTCCTGGGGTCTGGTGCTGGAAGCTCTGGTGGTGGAGGCTCCTGGGGTCTGGTGGTGGAAGCTCTGGTGGTGGAAACTCCTGGGGTCTGGTGGTGATTTTGCTGGGGTATGGTGGTGAATGCTCCTGAGGTCTGGTGGTGGAAGCTCCTGAGGTCTGGTGGTGGAAGCTCCAGGAGTCTGGTGGTGGAAGCTGGGGGTCGAGCTAGTGGGGTCCGGGGGGTGGAAGCTGCTGGGGTCTGGTGGTGGAAGCTTCTGGGGTCTGGTGGTGGAAGCTGGGGGTCGAGCTAGTGGGGGATAACTGTCACAGACCTGGCTGAATCCATTTAGACTCTAGACCCCCTGTTTGGACCCTGACCAGACTTTGGGAACAGTGGGTGGTTCAGCAGAGTGGCGCAGCGGAAGCGTGCTGGGCCCATAACCCAGAGGTCGATGGATCGAAACCATCCTCTGCTAGATACAACTTCAGCTATATTATGAGTCTACTCGGGGACTGGTGGTGGAAGCTGGGGGTCTGGTGGTGGAAGCTCCTGTGTTCTGGTAGTGATTTTGCTGGGGTCTGGTGGTGAATGCTCCTGGGGTCTGGTGCTGGAAGCTCCAGGAGTCTGGTGATGGAAGCTCCTGGGTTCTGGTGGTGGAAGCTGGGGGTCGAGCTAGTGGGGTCTGGGGGTGGAAGCTGGGTGTCTGGTGGTGGAAGCTGCTGGGGTGCTCCTGGGGTCTGGTGGTAGAGACTTTTTTAAAGCTTGATGATTATACTTCATCACTGAGAGTTATGTGTATTCTCATTTTTTAAATGTTTTTTATGAAAAGTACTTTGATTTGTACATGAGATGTGTAATACAAATAAGCTTTCCTCACTTCATAAACTTAAATTCCTTATGTTTGAGTTATCTTTATTTCCTCTTAGCTTTAAGTCAGGTGATTATCAGACTTGACGAATTATTGTCGCACACCAAAGCTAACAATGGAACATACAATCTTTAGAGTCTGAAGTTTTTAAAGATATGCAGAGTAAGCAGTTTGGCCAGTATGGGGATTGAACCCATGACCTTGGCGTTATTAGCACCACGCTCTGACCTTCTGAGCTAACCGGCCTCAATGCTGGCGGCGCGTGTGTGTGTGTGTGAGCGAGCAGGTGGGTCCCCTGAGGGGAAAATACAAGAATGTGTGCGCGTGTGAACTTTTACATGTTGATCTTAACTTCACACTCAGATATACCATATACTTATCTATGGCAGATAACTGTCACAGACCTGGCTGAGTCCATTTAGACTCTAGACCCCCTGTTTGGACCCTGACCAGACTTTGGGAACAGTGGGTGGTTCAGCAGAGTGGCGCAGCGGAAGCGTGCTGGGCCCATAACCCAGAAAGGTCCTAACAAAAGGTCCTGAAACCAGAACATGAGTGAAAAGCAATATACGCCTGAGCATCTGACAGAGTGCTGTCCATGGTACCAGGAGCGTCTGGGTGTTTAGGGTACCAGGGCCCTGGTCGTCCAAGTAAGCGGGCTGGCTCTTTCACTCCGGTGGCCGGTTGGGGGGGGGCTTAAGAGCGGGTCCCCGGGTTCGGACGGTGAGCCGGGTCTTTGGGTGGCTCCAGGTGAGCCGGGTTTTTTGGGCAGCGGGACGGTGAGCCGCGAGGCTGAGTGGCTTTCAGCGACGTGCTGCCTGTCAGTTTTTCTCCGGGTTGAAGGTCTTGTTTCGGGCCTGAGGCTAAGTGGCTCCGGACCGGCTGTGGTGTGTTTTTCTCTGGGCCGAGGGGAGGGGTAAGCGGATGTAAGCCCCGCGATTCTCGGCTGGATCTCCGCGGTCTCAGCGCCACGAGAATGCGGATGAAGCCCCCCGATTCTCGGCTCGGCTCGCCACGAGGCTCTGGTCGAGCTGGTCCGGGATTCCACGCACCTCCGGGGACTGGTGGTGGAAGCTGGGGGTCTGGTGGTTATGCTGCTGGGGACTGGTGGTGATTTTGCTGGGGTCTGGTGGTGGAAGCTCCTGGGGTCTGGTGGTGGAAGCTCCTGGGGTCTGGTGGTGGAAGCTCCTGGGGTCTGGTGGTGGAAGCTCCTGGGGTCTGGTGGTGGAAGCTCTGGTGGTGGAAGCTCCTGGGGTCTGGTGGTGGAAGCTCCTGGGGTCTGGTGCTGGAAGCTCTGGTGGTGGAAGCTCCTGGGGTCTGGTGGTGGAAGCTCTGGTGGTGGAAACTCCTGGGGTCTGGTGGTGATTTTGCTGGGGTATGGTGGTGAATGCTCCTGAGGTCTGGTGGTGGAAGCTCCTGAGGTCTGGTGGTGGAAGCTCCAGGAGTCTGGTGGTGGAAGCTGGGGGTCGAGCTAGTGGGGTCTGGGGGTGGAAGCTGCTGGGGTCTGGTGGTGGAAGCTTCTGGGGTCTGGTGGTGGAAGCTGGGGGTCGAGCTAGTGGGGGATAACTGTCACAGACCTGGCTGAATCCATTTAGACTCTAGACCCCCTGTTTGGACCCTGACCAGACTTTGGGAACAGTGGGTGGTTCAGCAGAGTGGCGCAGCGGAAGCGTGCTGGGCCCATAACCCAGAGGTCGATGGATCGAAACCATCCTCTGCTAGATACAACTTCAGCTATATTATGAGTCTACTCGGGGACTGGTGGTGGAAGCTGGGGGTCTGGTGGTGGAAGCTCCTGTGTTCTGGTAGTGATTTTGCTGGGGTCTGGTGGTGAATGCTCCTGGTGTATGGTGCTGGAAGCTCCAGGAGTCTGGTGATGGAAGCTCCTGGGTTCTGGTGGTGGAAGCTGGGGGTCGAGCTAGTGGGGTCTGGGGGTGGAAGCTGGGTGTCTGGTGGTGGAAGCTGCTGGGGTGCTCCTGGGGTCTGGTGGTAGAGACTTTTTTAAAGCTTGATGATTATACTTCATCACTGAGAGTTATGTGTATTCTCATTTTTTAAATGTTTTTTATGAAAAGTACTTTGATTTGTACATGAGATGTGTAATACAAATAAGCTTTCCTCACTTCATAAACTTAAATTCCTTATGTTTGAGTTATCTTTATTTCCTCTTAGCTTTAAGTCAGGTGATTATCAGACTTGACGAATTATTGTCGCACGCCAAAGCTAACAATGGAACATACAATCTTTAGAGTCTGAAGTTTTTAAAGATATGCAGAGTAAGCAGTTTGGCCAGTATGGGGATTGAACCCATGACCTTGGCGTTATTAGCACCACGCTCTGACCTTCTGAGCTAACCGGCCTCAATGCTGGCGGCGCGTGTGTGTGTGTGTGAGCGAGCAGGTGGGTCCCCTGAGGGGAAAATACAAGAATGTGTGCGCGTGTGAACTTTTACATGTTGATCTTAACTTCACACTCAGATATACCATATACTTATCTATGGCAGATAACTGTCACAGACCTGGCTGAGTCCATTTAGACTCTAGACCCCCTGTTTGGACCCTGACCAGACTTTGGGAACAGTGGGTGGTTCAGCAGAGTGGCGCAGCGGAAGCGTGCTGGGCCCATAACCCAGAAAGGTCCTAACAAAAGGTCCTGAAACCAGAACATGAGTGAAAAGCAATATACGCCTGAGCATCTGACAGAGTGCTGTCCATGGTACCAGGAGCGTCTGGGTGTTTAGGGTACCAGGGCCCTGGTCGTCCAAGTAAGCGGGCTGGCTCTTTCACTCCGGTGGCCGGTTGGGGGGGGGCTTAAGAGCGGGTCCCCGGGTTCGGACGGTGAGCCGGGTCTTTGGGTGGCTCCAGGTGAGCCGGGTTTTTTGGGCAGCGGGACGGTGAGCCGCGAGGCTGAGTGGCTTTCAGCGACGTGCTGCCTGTCAGTTTTTCTCCGGGTTGAAGGTCTTGTTTCGGGCCTGAGGCTAAGTGGCTCCGGACCGGCTGTGGTGTGTTTTTCTCTGGGCCGAGGGGAGGGGTAAGCGGATGTAAGCCCCGCGATTCTCGGCTGGATCTCCGCGGTCTCAGCGCCACGAGAATGCGGATGAAGCCCCCCGATTCTCGGCTCGGCTCGCCACGAGGCTCTGGTCGAGCTGGTCCGGGATTCCACGCACCTCCGGGGACTGGTGGTGGAAGCTGGGGGTCTGGTGGTTATGCTGCTGGGGACTGGTGGTGATTTTGCTGGGGTCTGGTGGTGGAAGCTCCTGGGGTCTGGTGGTGGAAGCTCCTGGGGTCTGGTGGTGGAAGCTCCTGGGGTCTGGTGGTGGAAGCTCTGGTGGTGGAAGCTCCTGGGGTCTGGTGGTGGAAGCTCCTGGGGTCTGGTGCTGGAAGCTCTGGTGGTGGAAGCTCCTGGGGTCTGGTGGTGGAAGCTCTGGTGGTGGAAACTCCTGGGGTCTGGTGGTGATTTTGCTGGGGTATGGTGGTGAATGCTCCTGAGGTCTGGTGGTGGAAGCTCCTGAGGTCTGGTGGTGGAAGCTCCAGGAGTCTGGTGGTGGAAGCTGGGGGTCGAGCTAGTGGGGTCTGGGGGTGGAAGCTGCTGGGGTCTGGTGGTGGAAGCTTCTGGGGTCTGGTGGTGGAAGCTGGGGGTCGAGCTAGTGGGGGATAACTGTCACAGACCTGGCTGAATCCATTTAGACTCTAGACCCCCTGTTTGGACCCTGACCAGACTTTGGGAACAGTGGGTGGTTCAGCAGAGTGGCGCAGCGGAAGCGTGCTGGGCCCATAACCCAGAGGTCGATGGATCGAAACCATCCTCTGCTAGATACAACTTCAGCTATATTATGAGTCTACTCGGGGACTGGTGGTGGAAGCTGGGGGTCTGGTGGTGGAAGCTCCTGTGTTCTGGTAGTGATTTTGCTGGGGTCTGGTGGTGAATGCTCCTGGTGTATGGTGCTGGAAGCTCCAGGAGTCTGGTGATGGAAGCTCCTGGGTTCTGGTGGTGGAAGCTGGGGGTCGAGCTAGTGGGGTCTGGGGGTGGAAGCTGGGTGTCTGGTGGTGGAAGCTGCTGGGGTGCTCCTGGGGTCTGGTGGTAGAGACTTTTTTAAAGCTTGATGATTATACTTCATCACTGAGAGTTATGTGTATTCTCATTTTTTAAATGTTTTTTATGAAAAGTACTTTGATTTGTACATGAGATGTGTAATACAAATAAGCTTTCCTCACTTCATAAACTTAAATTCCTTATGTTTGAGTTATCTTTATTTCCTCTTAGCTTTAAGTCAGGTGATTATCAGACTTGACGAATTATTGTCGCACACCAAAGCTAACAATGGAACATACAATCTTTAGAGTCTGAAGTTTTTAAAGACATGCAGAGTAAGCAGTTTGGCCAGTATGGGGATTGAACCCATGACCTTGGCGTTATTAGCACCACGCTCTGACCTTCTGAGCTGACCGGCCTCAATGCTGGCGGCGCGTGTGTGTGTGTGTGAGCGAGCAGGTGGGTCCCCTGAGGGGAAAATACAAGAATGTGTGCGCGTGTGAACTTTTACATGTTGATCTTAACTTCACACTCAGATATACCATATACTTATCTATGGCAGATAACTGTCACAGACCTGGCTGAGTCCATTTAGACTCTAGACCCCCTGTTTGGACCCTGACCAGACTTTGGGAACAGTGGGTGGTTCAGCAGAGTGGCGCAGCGGAAGCGTGCTGGGCCCATAACCCAGAGGTCGATGGATCGAAACCATCCTCTGCTAGATACAACTTCAGCTATATTATGAGTCTACTGTGAGATACTACCCTTGTCTCATTTAATAACAAACATAAAGTGATGTCATTATTTGTACAACTCCTCATGACTATGTTAAGAAGTGTTTTGTTTAGTTTCCTGCAAAGTAAACATAGTGGGAAGTGTTTCTTTCCACATCTAATAGTGTACAAACTCAGAATTTCACACAGAGCCTATGAGAAGCATATGAGCGTTTACCATATTTAGTTACAACTACAAAACACTTAACTGACGTTTTATTCTTTATTACTGAACTAAATGTTTGTCCAGATGGAAGCAACAGTATTTGTTTGCTTGCACAAGCTGACCAAAGGTCCTAACAAAAGGTCCTGAAACCAGAACATGAGTGAAAAGCAATATACGCCTGAGCATCTGACAGAGTGCTGTCCATGGTACCAGGAGCGTCTGGGTGTTTAGGGTACCAGGGCCCTGGTCGTCCAAGTAAGCGGGCTGGCTCTTTCACTCCGGTGGCCGGTTGGGGGGGGGCTTAAGAGCGGGTCCCCGGGTTCGGACGGTGAGCCGGGTCTTTGGGTGGCTCCAGGTGAGCCGGGTTTTTTGGGCAGCGGGACGGTGAGCCGCGAGGCTGAGTGGCTTTCAGCGACGTGCTGCCTGTCAGTTTTTCTCCGGGTTGAAGGTCTTGTTTCGGGCCTGAGGCTAAGTGGCTCCGGACCGGCTGTGGTGTGTTTTTCTCTGGGCCGAGGGGAGGGGTAAGCGGATGTAAGCCCCGCGATTCTCGGCTGGATCTCCGCGGTCTCAGCGCCACGAGAATGCGGATGAAGCCCCCCGATTCTCGGCTCGGCTCGCCACGAGGCTCTGGTCGAGCTGGTCCGGGATTCCACGCACCTCCGGGGACTGGTGGTGGAAGCTGGGGGTCTGGTGGTTATGCTGCTGGGGACTGGTGGTGATTTTGCTGGGGTCTGGTGGTGGAAGCTCCTGGGGTCTGGTGGTGGAAGCTCCTGGGGTCTGGTGGTGGAAGCTCCTGGGGTCTGGTGGTGGAAGCTCCTGGGGTCTGGTGGTGGAAGCTCTGGTGGTGGAAGCTCCTGGGGTCTGGTGGTGGAAGCTCCTGGGGTCTGGTGCTGGAAGCTCTGGTGGTGGAAGCTCCTGGGGTCTGGTGGTGGAAGCTCTGGTGGTGGAAACTCCTGGGGTCTGGTGGTGATTTTGCTGGGGTATGGTGGTGAATGCTCCTGAGGTCTGGTGGTGGAAGCTCCTGAGGTCTGGTGGTGGAAGCTCCAGGAGTCTGGTGGTGGAAGCTGGGGGTCGAGCTAGTGGGGTCTGGGGGTGGAAGCTGCTGGGGTCTGGTGGTGGAAGCTTCTGGGGTCTGGTGGTGGAAGCTGGGGGTCGAGCTAGTGGGGGATAACTGTCACAGACCTGGCTGAATCCATTTAGACTCTAGACCCCCTGTTTGGACCCTGACCAGACTTTGGGAACAGTGGGTGGTTCAGCAGAGTGGCGCAGCGGAAGCGTGCTGGGCCCATAACCCAGAGGTCGATGGATCGAAACCATCCTCTGCTAGATACAACTTCAGCTATATTATGAGTCTACTCGGGGACTGGTGGTGGAAGCTGGGGGTCTGGTGGTGGAAGCTCCTGTGTTCTGGTAGTGATTTTGCTGGGGTCTGGTGGTGAATGCTCCTGGGGTCTGGTGCTGGAAGCTCCAGGAGTCTGGTGATGGAAGCTCCTGGGTTCTGGTGGTGGAAGCTGGGGGTCGAGCTAGTGGGGTCTGGGGGTGGAAGCTGGGTGTCTGGTGGTGGAAGCTGCTGGGGTGCTCCTGGGGTCTGGTGGTAGAGACTTTTTTAAAGCTTGATGATTATACTTCATCACTGAGAGTTATGTGTATTCTCATTTTTTAAATGTTTTTTATGAAAAGTACTTTGATTTGTACATGAGATGTGTAATACAAATAAGCTTTCCTCACTTCATAAACTTAAATTCCTTATGTTTGAGTTATCTTTATTTCCTCTTAGCTTTAAGTCAGGTGATTATCAGACTTGACGAATTATTGTCGCACACCAAAGCTAACAATGGAACATACAATCTTTAGAGTCTGAAGTTTTTAAAGACATGCAGAGTAAGCAGTTTGGCCAGTATGGGGATTGAACCCATGACCTTGGCGTTATTAGCACCACGCTCTGACCTTCTGAGCTGACCGGCCTCAATGCTGGCGGCGCGTGTGTGTGTGTGTGAGCGAGCAGGTGGGTCCCCTGAGGGGAAAATACAAGAATGTGTGCGCGTGTGAACTTTTACATGTTGATCTTAACTTCACACTCAGATATACCATATACTTATCTATGGCAGATAACTGTCACAGACCTGGCTGAGTCCATTTAGACTCTAGACCCCCTGTTTGGACCCTGACCAGACTTTGGGAACAGTGGGTGGTTCAGCAGAGTGGCGCAGCGGAAGCGTGCTGGGCCCATAACCCAGAGGTCGATGGATCGAAACCATCCTCTGCTAGATACAACTTCAGCTATATTATGAGTCTACTGTGAGATACTACCCTTGTCTCATTTAATAACAAACATAAAGTGATGTCATTATTTGTACAACTCCTCATGACTATGTTAAGAAGTGTTTTGTTTAGTTTCCTGCAAAGTAAACATAGTGGGAAGTGTTTCTTTCCACATCTAATAGTGTACAAACTCAGAATTTCACACAGAGCCTATGAGAAGCATATGAGCGTTTACCATATTTAGTTACAACTACAAAACACTTAACTGACGTTTTATTCTTTATTACTGAACTAAATGTTTGTCCAGATGGAAGCAACAGTATTTGTTTGCTTGCACAAGCTGACCAAAGGTCCTAACAAAAGGTCCTGAAACCAGAACATGAGTGAAAAGCAATATACGCCTGAGCATCTGACAGAGTGCTGTCCATGGTACCAGGAGCGTCTGGGTGTTTAGGGTACCAGGGCCCTGGTCGTCCAAGTAAGCGGGCTGGCTCTTTCACTCCGGTGGCCGGTTGGGGGGGGGCTTAAGAGCGGGTCCCCGGGTTCGGACGGTGAGCCGGGTCTTTGGGTGGCTCCAGGTGAGCCGGGTTTTTTGGGCAGCGGGACGGTGAGCCGCGAGGCTGAGTGGCTTTCAGCGACGTGCTGCCTGTCAGTTTTTCTCCGGGTTGAAGGTCTTGTTTCGGGCCTGAGGCTAAGTGGCTCCGGACCGGCTGTGGTGTGTTTTTCTCTGGGCCGAGGGGAGGGGTAAGCGGATGTAAGCCCCGCGATTCTCGGCTGGATCTCCGCGGTCTCAGCGCCACGAGAATGCGGATGAAGCCCCCCGATTCTCGGCTCGGCTCGCCACGAGGCTCTGGTCGAGCTGGTCCGGGATTCCACGCACCTCCGGGGACTGGTGGTGGAAGCTGGGGGTCTGGTGGTTATGCTGCTGGGGACTGGTGGTGATTTTGCTGGGGTCTGGTGGTGGAAGCTCCTGGGGTCTGGTGGTGGAAGCTCCTGGGGTCTGGTGGTGGAAGCTCCTGGGGTCTGGTGGTGGAAGCTCCTGGGGTCTGGTGGTGGAAGCTCTGGTGGTGGAAGCTCCTGGGGTCTGGTGGTGGAAGCTCCTGGGGTCTGGTGCTGGAAGCTCTGGTGGTGGAAGCTCCTGGGGTCTGGTGGTGGAAGCTCTGGTGGTGGAAACTCCTGGGGTCTGGTGGTGATTTTGCTGGGGTATGGTGGTGAATGCTCCTGAGGTCTGGTGGTGGAAGCTCCTGAGGTCTGGTGGTGGAAGCTCCAGGAGTCTGGTGGTGGAAGCTGGGGGTCGAGCTAGTGGGGTCTGGGGGTGGAAGCTGCTGGGGTCTGGTGGTGGAAGCTTCTGGGGTCTGGTGGTGGAAGCTGGGGGTCGAGCTAGTGGGGGATAACTGTCACAGACCTGGCTGAATCCATTTAGACTCTAGACCCCCTGTTTGGACCCTGACCAGACTTTGGGAACAGTGGGTGGTTCAGCAGAGTGGCGCAGCGGAAGCGTGCTGGGCCCATAACCCAGAGGTCGATGGATCGAAACCATCCTCTGCTAGATACAACTTCAGCTATATTATGAGTCTACTCGGGGACTGGTGGTGGAAGCTGGGGGTCTGGTGGTGGAAGCTCCTGTGTTCTGGTAGTGATTTTGCTGGGGTCTGGTGGTGAATGCTCCTGGGGTCTGGTGCTGGAAGCTCCAGGAGTCTGGTGATGGAAGCTCCTGGGTTCTGGTGGTGGAAGCTGGGGGTCGAGCTAGTGGGGTCTGGGGGTGGAAGCTGGGTGTCTGGTGGTGGAAGCTGCTGGGGTGCTCCTGGGGTCTGGTGGTAGAGACTTTTTTAAAGCTTGATGATTATACTTCATCACTGAGAGTTATGTGTATTCTCATTTTTTAAATGTTTTTTATGAAAAGTACTTTGATTTGTACATGAGATGTGTAATACAAATAAGCTTTCCTCACTTCATAAACTTAAATTCCTTATGTTTGAGTTATCTTTATTTCCTCTTAGCTTTAAGTCAGGTGATTATCAGACTTGACGAATTATTGTCGCACACCAAAGCTAACAATGGAACATACAATCTTTAGAGTCTGAAGTTTTTAAAGACATGCAGAGTAAGCAGTTTGGCCAGTATGGGGATTGAACCCATGACCTTGGCGTTATTAGCACCACGCTCTGACCTTCTGAGCTGACCGGCCTCAATGCTGGCGGCGCGTGTGTGTGTGTGTGAGCGAGCAGGTGGGTCCCCTGAGGGGAAAATACAAGAATGTGTGCGCGTGTGAACTTTTACATGTTGATCTTAACTTCACACTCAGATATACCATATACTTATCTATGGCAGATAACTGTCACAGACCTGGCTGAGTCCATTTAGACTCTAGACCCCCTGTTTGGACCCTGACCAGACTTTGGGAACAGTGGGTGGTTCAGCAGAGTGGCGCAGCGGAAGCGTGCTGGGCCCATAACCCAGAGGTCGATGGATCGAAACCATCCTCTGCTAGATACAACTTCAGCTATATTATGAGTCTACTGTGAGATACTACCCTTGTCTCATTTAATAACAAACATAAAGTGATGTCATTATTTGTACAACTCCTCATGACTATGTTAAGAAGTGTTTTGTTTAGTTTCCTGCAAAGTAAACATAGTGGGAAGTGTTTCTTTCCACATCTAATAGTGTACAAACTCAGAATTTCACACAGAGCCTATGAGAAGCATATGAGCGTTTACCATATTTAGTTACAACTACAAAACACTTAACTGACGTTTTATTCTTTATTACTGAACTAAATGTTTGTCCAGATGGAAGCAACAGTATTTGTTTGCTTGCACAAGCTGACCAAAGGTCCTAACAAAAGGTCCTGAAACCAGAACATGAGTGAAAAGCAATATACGCCTGAGCATCTGACAGAGTGCTGTCCATGGTACCAGGAGCGTCTGGGTGTTTAGGGTACCAGGGCCCTGGTCGTCCAAGTAAGCGGGCTGGCTCTTTCACTCCGGTGGCCGGTTGGGGGGGGGCTTAAGAGCGGGTCCCCGGGTTCGGACGGTGAGCCGGGTCTTTGGGTGGCTCCAGGTGAGCCGGGTTTTTTGGGCAGCGGGACGGTGAGCCGCGAGGCTGAGTGGCTTTCAGCGACGTGCTGCCTGTCAGTTTTTCTCCGGGTTGAAGGTCTTGTTTCGGGCCTGAGGCTAAGTGGCTCCGGACCGGCTGTGGTGTGTTTTTCTCTGGGCCGAGGGGAGGGGTAAGCGGATGTAAGCCCCGCGATTCTCGGCTGGATCTCCGCGGTCTCAGCGCCACGAGAATGCGGATGAAGCCCCCCGATTCTCGGCTCGGCTCGCCACGAGGCTCTGGTCGAGCTGGTCCGGGATTCCACGCACCTCCGGGGACTGGTGGTGGAAGCTGGGGGTCTGGTGGTTATGCTGCTGGGGACTGGTGGTGATTTTGCTGGGGTCTGGTGGTGGAAGCTCCTGGGGTCTGGTGGTGGAAGCTCCTGGGGTCTGGTGGTGGAAGCTCCTGGGGTCTGGTGGTGGAAGCTCTGGTGGTGGAAGCTCCTGGGGTCTGGTGGTGGAAGCTCCTGGGGTCTGGTGCTGGAAGCTCTGGTGGTGGAAGCTCCTGGGGTCTGGTGGTGGAAGCTCTGGTGGTGGAAACTCCTGGGGTCTGGTGGTGATTTTGCTGGGGTATGGTGGTGAATGCTCCTGAGGTCTGGTGGTGGAAGCTCCTGAGGTCTGGTGGTGGAAGCTCCAGGAGTCTGGTGGTGGAAGCTGGGGGTCGAGCTAGTGGGGTCTGGGGGTGGAAGCTGCTGGGGTCTGGTGGTGGAAGCTTCTGGGGTCTGGTGGTGGAAGCTGGGGGTCGAGCTAGTGGGGGATAACTGTCACAGACCTGGCTGAATCCATTTAGACTCTAGACCCCCTGTTTGGACCCTGACCAGACTTTGGGAACAGTGGGTGGTTCAGCAGAGTGGCGCAGCGGAAGCGTGCTGGGCCCATAACCCAGAGGTCGATGGATCGAAACCATCCTCTGCTAGATACAACTTCAGCTATATTATGAGTCTACTCGGGGACTGGTGGTGGAAGCTGGGGGTCTGGTGGTGGAAGCTCCTGTGTTCTGGTAGTGATTTTGCTGGGGTCTGGTGGTGAATGCTCCTGGGGTCTGGTGCTGGAAGCTCCAGGAGTCTGGTGATGGAAGCTCCTGGGTTCTGGTGGTGGAAGCTGGGGGTCGAGCTAGTGGGGTCTGGGGGTGGAAGCTGGGTGTCTGGTGGTGGAAGCTGCTGGGGTGCTCCTGGGGTCTGGTGGTAGAGACTTTTTTAAAGCTTGATGATTATACTTCATCACTGAGAGTTATGTGTATTCTCATTTTTTAAATGTTTTTTATGAAAAGTACTTTGATTTGTACATGAGATGTGTAATACAAATAAGCTTTCCTCACTTCATAAACTTAAATTCCTTATGTTTGAGTTATCTTTATTTCCTCTTAGCTTTAAGTCAGGTGATTATCAGACTTGACGAATTATTGTCGCACACCAAAGCTAACAATGGAACATACAATCTTTAGAGTCTGAAGTTTTTAAAGACATGCAGAGTAAGCAGTTTGGCCAGTATGGGGATTGAACCCATGACCTTGGCGTTATTAGCACCACGCTCTGACCTTCTGAGCTGACCGGCCTCAATGCTGGCGGCGCGTGTGTGTGTGTGTGAGCGAGCAGGTGGGTCCCCTGAGGGGAAAATACAAGAATGTGTGCGCGTGTGAACTTTTACATGTTGATCTTAACTTCACACTCAGATATACCATATACTTATCTATGGCAGATAACTGTCACAGACCTGGCTGAGTCCATTTAGACTCTAGACCCCCTGTTTGGACCCTGACCAGACTTTGGGAACAGTGGGTGGTTCAGCAGAGTGGCGCAGCGGAAGCGTGCTGGGCCCATAACCCAGAGGTCGATGGATCGAAACCATCCTCTGCTAGATACAACTTCAGCTATATTATGAGTCTACTGTGAGATACTACCCTTGTCTCATTTAATAACAAACATAAAGTGATGTCATTATTTGTACAACTCCTCATGACTATGTTAAGAAGTGTTTTGTTTAGTTTCCTGCAAAGTAAACATAGTGGGAAGTGTTTCTTTCCACATCTAATAGTGTACAAACTCAGAATTTCACACAGAGCCTATGAGAAGCATATGAGCGTTTACCATATTTAGTTACAACTACAAAACACTTAACTGACGTTTTATTCTTTATTACTGAACTAAATGTTTGTCCAGATGGAAGCAACAGTATTTGTTTGCTTGCACAAGCTGACCAAAGGTCCTAACAAAAGGTCCTGAAACCAGAACATGAGTGAAAAGCAATATACGCCTGAGCATCTGACAGAGTGCTGTCCATGGTACCAGGAGCGTCTGGGTGTTTAGGGTACCAGGGCCCTGGTCGTCCAAGTAAGCGGGCTGGCTCTTTCACTCCGGTGGCCGGTTGGGGGGGGGCTTAAGAGCGGGTCCCCGGGTTCGGACGGTGAGCCGGGTCTTTGGGTGGCTCCAGGTGAGCCGGGTTTTTTGGGCAGCGGGACGGTGAGCCGCGAGGCTGAGTGGCTTTCAGCGACGTGCTGCCTGTCAGTTTTTCTCCGGGTTGAAGGTCTTGTTTCGGGCCTGAGGCTAAGTGGCTCCGGACCGGCTGTGGTGTGTTTTTCTCTGGGCCGAGGGGAGGGGTAAGCGGATGTAAGCCCCGCGATTCTCGGCTGGATCTCCGCGGTCTCAGCGCCACGAGAATGCGGATGAAGCCCCCCGATTCTCGGCTCGGCTCGCCACGAGGCTCTGGTCGAGCTGGTCCGGGATTCCACGCACCTCCGGGGACTGGTGGTGGAAGCTGGGGGTCTGGTGGTTATGCTGCTGGGGACTGGTGGTGATTTTGCTGGGGTCTGGTGGTGGAAGCTCCTGGGGTCTGGTGGTGGAAGCTCCTGGGGTCTGGTGGTGGAAGCTCCTGGGGTCTGGTGGTGGAAGCTCCTGGGGTCTGGTGGTGGAAGCTCTGGTGGTGGAAGCTCCTGGGGTCTGGTGGTGGAAGCTCCTGGGGTCTGGTGCTGGAAGCTCTGGTGGTGGAAGCTCCTGGGGTCTGGTGGTGGAAGCTCTGGTGGTGGAAACTCCTGGGGTCTGGTGGTGATTTTGCTGGGGTATGGTGGTGAATGCTCCTGAGGTCTGGTGGTGGAAGCTCCTGAGGTCTGGTGGTGGAAGCTCCAGGAGTCTGGTGGTGGAAGCTGGGGGTCGAGCTAGTGGGGTCTGGGGGTGGAAGCTGCTGGGGTCTGGTGGTGGAAGCTTCTGGGGTCTGGTGGTGGAAGCTGGGGGTCGAGCTAGTGGGGGATAACTGTCACAGACCTGGCTGAATCCATTTAGACTCTAGACCCCCTGTTTGGACCCTGACCAGACTTTGGGAACAGTGGGTGGTTCAGCAGAGTGGCGCAGCGGAAGCGTGCTGGGCCCATAACCCAGAGGTCGATGGATCGAAACCATCCTCTGCTAGATACAACTTCAGCTATATTATGAGTCTACTCGGGGACTGGTGGTGGAAGCTGGGGGTCTGGTGGTGGAAGCTCCTGTGTTCTGGTAGTGATTTTGCTGGGGTCTGGTGGTGAATGCTCCTGGGGTCTGGTGCTGGAAGCTCCAGGAGTCTGGTGATGGAAGCTCCTGGGTTCTGGTGGTGGAAGCTGGGGGTCGAGCTAGTGGGGTCTGGGGGTGGAAGCTGGGTGTCTGGTGGTGGAAGCTGCTGGGGTGCTCCTGGGGTCTGGTGGTAGAGACTTTTTTAAAGCTTGATGATTATACTTCATCACTGAGAGTTATGTGTATTCTCATTTTTTAAATGTTTTTTATGAAAAGTACTTTGATTTGTACATGAGATGTGTAATACAAATAAGCTTTCCTCACTTCATAAACTTAAATTCCTTATGTTTGAGTTATCTTTATTTCCTCTTAGCTTTAAGTCAGGTGATTATCAGACTTGACGAATTATTGTCGCACACCAAAGCTAACAATGGAACATACAATCTTTAGAGTCTGAAGTTTTTAAAGACATGCAGAGTAAGCAGTTTGGCCAGTATGGGGATTGAACCCATGACCTTGGCGTTATTAGCACCACGCTCTGACCTTCTGAGCTGACCGGCCTCAATGCTGGCGGCGCGTGTGTGTGTGTGTGAGCGAGCAGGTGGGTCCCCTGAGGGGAAAATACAAGAATGTGTGCGCGTGTGAACTTTTACATGTTGATCTTAACTTCACACTCAGATATACCATATACTTATCTATGGCAGATAACTGTCACAGACCTGGCTGAGTCCATTTAGACTCTAGACCCCCTGTTTGGACCCTGACCAGACTTTGGGAACAGTGGGTGGTTCAGCAGAGTGGCGCAGCGGAAGCGTGCTGGGCCCATAACCCAGAGGTCGATGGATCGAAACCATCCTCTGCTAGATACAACTTCAGCTATATTATGAGTCTACTGTGAGATACTACCCTTGTCTCATTTAATAACAAACATAAAGTGATGTCATTATTTGTACAACTCCTCATGACTATGTTAAGAAGTGTTTTGTTTAGTTTCCTGCAAAGTAAACATAGTGGGAAGTGTTTCTTTCCACATCTAATAGTGTACAAACTCAGAATTTCACACAGAGCCTATGAGAAGCATATGAGCGTTTACCATATTTAGTTACAACTACAAAACACTTAACTGACGTTTTATTCTTTATTACTGAACTAAATGTTTGTCCAGATGGAAGCAACAGTATTTGTTTGCTTGCACAAGCTGACCAAAGGTCCTAACAAAAGGTCCTGAAACCAGAACATGAGTGAAAAGCAATATACGCCTGAGCATCTGACAGAGTGCTGTCCATGGTACCAGGAGCGTCTGGGTGTTTAGGGTACCAGGGCCCTGGTCGTCCAAGTAAGCGGGCTGGCTCTTTCACTCCGGTGGCCGGTTGGGGGGGGGCTTAAGAGCGGGTCCCCGGGTTCGGACGGTGAGCCGGGTCTTTGGGTGGCTCCAGGTGAGCCGGGTTTTTTGGGCAGCGGGACGGTGAGCCGCGAGGCTGAGTGGCTTTCAGCGACGTGCTGCCTGTCAGTTTTTCTCCGGGTTGAAGGTCTTGTTTCGGGCCTGAGGCTAAGTGGCTCCGGACCGGCTGTGGTGTGTTTTTCTCTGGGCCGAGGGGAGGGGTAAGCGGATGTAAGCCCCGCGATTCTCGGCTGGATCTCCGCGGTCTCAGCGCCACGAGAATGCGGATGAAGCCCCCCGATTCTCGGCTCGGCTCGCCACGAGGCTCTGGTCGAGCTGGTCCGGGATTCCACGCACCTCCGGGGACTGGTGGTGGAAGCTGGGGGTCTGGTGGTTATGCTGCTGGGGACTGGTGGTGATTTTGCTGGGGTCTGGTGGTGGAAGCTCCTGGGGTCTGGTGGTGGAAGCTCCTGGGGTCTGGTGGTGGAAGCTCCTGGGGTCTGGTGGTGGAAGCTCCTGGGGTCTGGTGGTGGAAGCTCTGGTGGTGGAAGCTCCTGGGGTCTGGTGGTGGAAGCTCCTGGGGTCTGGTGCTGGAAGCTCTGGTGGTGGAAGCTCCTGGGGTCTGGTGGTGGAAGCTCTGGTGGTGGAAACTCCTGGGGTCTGGTGGTGATTTTGCTGGGGTATGGTGGTGAATGCTCCTGAGGTCTGGTGGTGGAAGCTCCTGAGGTCTGGTGGTGGAAGCTCCAGGAGTCTGGTGGTGGAAGCTGGGGGTCGAGCTAGTGGGGTCTGGGGGTGGAAGCTGCTGGGGTCTGGTGGTGGAAGCTTCTGGGGTCTGGTGGTGGAAGCTGGGGGTCGAGCTAGTGGGGGATAACTGTCACAGACCTGGCTGAATCCATTTAGACTCTAGACCCCCTGTTTGGACCCTGACCAGACTTTGGGAACAGTGGGTGGTTCAGCAGAGTGGCGCAGCGGAAGCGTGCTGGGCCCATAACCCAGAGGTCGATGGATCGAAACCATCCTCTGCTAGATACAACTTCAGCTATATTATGAGTCTACTCGGGGACTGGTGGTGAATGCTCCTGGGGTCTGGTGCTGGAAGCTCCAGGAGTCTGGTGATGGAAGCTCCTGGGTTCTGGTGGTGGAAGCTGGGGGTCGAGCTAGTGGGGTCTGGGGGTGGAAGCTGGGTGTCTGGTGGTGGAAGCTGCTGGGGTGCTCCTGGGGTCTGGTGGTAGAGACTTTTTTAAAGCTTGATGATTATACTTCATCACTGAGAGTTATGTGTATTCTCATTTTTTAAATGTTTTTTATGAAAAGTACTTTGATTTGTACATGAGATGTGTAATACAAATAAGCTTTCCTCACTTCATAAACTTAAATTCCTTATGTTTGAGTTATCTTTATTTCCTCTTAGCTTTAAGTCAGGTGATTATCAGACTTGACGAATTATTGTCGCACACCAAAGCTAACAATGGAACATACAATCTTTAGAGTCTGAAGTTTTTAAAGACATGCAGAGTAAGCAGTTTGGCCAGTATGGGGATTGAACCCATGACCTTGGCGTTATTAGCACCACGCTCTGACCTTCTGAGCTGACCGGCCTCAATGCTGGCGGCGCGTGTGTGTGTGTGTGAGCGAGCAGGTGGGTCCCCTGAGGGGAAAATACAAGAATGTGTGCGCGTGTGAACTTTTACATGTTGATCTTAACTTCACACTCAGATATACCATATACTTATCTATGGCAGATAACTGTCACAGACCTGGCTGAGTCCATTTAGACTCTAGACCCCCTGTTTGGACCCTGACCAGACTTTGGGAACAGTGGGTGGTTCAGCAGAGTGGCGCAGCGGAAGCGTGCTGGGCCCATAACCCAGAGGTCGATGGATCGAAACCATCCTCTGCTAGATACAACTTCAGCTATATTATGAGTCTACTGTGAGATACTACCCTTGTCTCATTTAATAACAAACATAAAGTGATGTCATTATTTGTACAACTCCTCATGACTATGTTAAGAAGTGTTTTGTTTAGTTTCCTGCAAAGTAAACATAGTGGGAAGTGTTTCTTTCCACATCTAATAGTGTACAAACTCAGAATTTCACACAGAGCCTATGAGAAGCATATGAGCGTTTACCATATTTAGTTACAACTACAAAACACTTAACTGACGTTTTATTCTTTATTACTGAACTAAATGTTTGTCCAGATGGAAGCAACAGTATTTGTTTGCTTGCACAAGCTGACCAAAGGTCCTAACAAAAGGTCCTGAAACCAGAACATGAGTGAAAAGCAATATACGCCTGAGCATCTGACAGAGTGCTGTCCATGGTACCAGGAGCGTCTGGGTGTTTAGGGTACCAGGGCCCTGGTCGTCCAAGTAAGCGGGCTGGCTCTTTCACTCCGGTGGCCGGTTGGGGGGGGGCTTAAGAGCGGGTCCCCGGGTTCGGACGGTGAGCCGGGTCTTTGGGTGGCTCCAGGTGAGCCGGGTTTTTTGGGCAGCGGGACGGTGAGCCGCGAGGCTGAGTGGCTTTCAGCGACGTGCTGCCTGTCAGTTTTTCTCCGGGTTGAAGGTCTTGTTTCGGGCCTGAGGCTAAGTGGCTCCGGACCGGCTGTGGTGTGTTTTTCTCTGGGCCGAGGGGAGGGGTAAGCGGATGTAAGCCCCGCGATTCTCGGCTGGATCTCCGCGGTCTCAGCGCCACGAGAATGCGGATGAAGCCCCCCGATTCTCGGCTCGGCTCGCCACGAGGCTCTGGTCGAGCTGGTCCGGGATTCCACGCACCTCCGGGGACTGGTGGTGGAAGCTGGGGGTCTGGTGGTTATGCTGCTGGGGACTGGTGGTGATTTTGCTGGGGTCTGGTGGTGGAAGCTCCTGGGGTCTGGTGGTGGAAGCTCCTGGGGTCTGGTGGTGGAAGCTCCTGGGGTCTGGTGGTGGAAGCTCCTGGGGTCTGGTGGTGGAAGCTCTGGTGGTGGAAGCTCCTGGGGTCTGGTGGTGGAAGCTCCTGGGGTCTGGTGCTGGAAGCTCTGGTGGTGGAAGCTCCTGGGGTCTGGTGGTGGAAGCTCTGGTGGTGGAAACTCCTGGGGTCTGGTGGTGATTTTGCTGGGGTATGGTGGTGAATGCTCCTGAGGTCTGGTGGTGGAAGCTCCTGAGGTCTGGTGGTGGAAGCTCCAGGAGTCTGGTGGTGGAAGCTGGGGGTCGAGCTAGTGGGGTCTGGGGGTGGAAGCTGCTGGGGTCTGGTGGTGGAAGCTTCTGGGGTCTGGTGGTGGAAGCTGGGGGTCGAGCTAGTGGGGGATAACTGTCACAGACCTGGCTGAATCCATTTAGACTCTAGACCCCCTGTTTGGACCCTGACCAGACTTTGGGAACAGTGGGTGGTTCAGCAGAGTGGCGCAGCGGAAGCGTGCTGGGCCCATAACCCAGAGGTCGATGGATCGAAACCATCCTCTGCTAGATACAACTTCAGCTATATTATGAGTCTACTCGGGGACTGGTGGTGGAAGCTGGGGGTCTGGTGGTGGAAGCTCCTGTGTTCTGGTAGTGATTTTGCTGGGGTCTGGTGGTGAATGCTCCTGGGGTCTGGTGCTGGAAGCTCCAGGAGTCTGGTGATGGAAGCTCCTGGGTTCTGGTGGTGGAAGCTGGGGGTCGAGCTAGTGGGGTCTGGGGGTGGAAGCTGGGTGTCTGGTGGTGGAAGCTGCTGGGGTGCTCCTGGGGTCTGGTGGTAGAGACTTTTTTAAAGCTTGATGATTATACTTCATCACTGAGAGTTATGTGTATTCTCATTTTTTAAATGTTTTTTATGAAAAGTACTTTGATTTGTACATGAGATGTGTAATACAAATAAGCTTTCCTCACTTCATAAACTTAAATTCCTTATGTTTGAGTTATCTTTATTTCCTCTTAGCTTTAAGTCAGGTGATTATCAGACTTGACGAATTATTGTCGCACACCAAAGCTAACAATGGAACATACAATCTTTAGAGTCTGAAGTTTTTAAAGACATGCAGAGTAAGCAGTTTGGCCAGTATGGGGATTGAACCCATGACCTTGGCGTTATTAGCACCACGCTCTGACCTTCTGAGCTGACCGGCCTCAATGCTGGCGGCGCGTGTGTGTGTGTGTGAGCGAGCAGGTGGGTCCCCTGAGGGGAAAATACAAGAATGTGTGCGCGTGTGAACTTTTACATGTTGATCTTAACTTCACACTCAGATATACCATATACTTATCTATGGCAGATAACTGTCACAGACCTGGCTGAGTCCATTTAGACTCTAGACCCCCTGTTTGGACCCTGACCAGACTTTGGGAACAGTGGGTGGTTCAGCAGAGTGGCGCAGCGGAAGCGTGCTGGGCCCATAACCCAGAGGTCGATGGATCGAAACCATCCTCTGCTAGATACAACTTCAGCTATATTATGAGTCTACTGTGAGATACTACCCTTGTCTCATTTAATAACAAACATAAAGTGATGTCATTATTTGTACAACTCCTCATGACTATGTTAAGAAGTGTTTTGTTTAGTTTCCTGCAAAGTAAACATAGTGGGAAGTGTTTCTTTCCACATCTAATAGTGTACAAACTCAGAATTTCACACAGAGCCTATGAGAAGCATATGAGCGTTTACCATATTTAGTTACAACTACAAAACACTTAACTGACGTTTTATTCTTTATTACTGAACTAAATGTTTGTCCAGATGGAAGCAACAGTATTTGTTTGCTTGCACAAGCTGACCAAAGGTCCTAACAAAAGGTCCTGAAACCAGAACATGAGTGAAAAGCAATATACGCCTGAGCATCTGACAGAGTGCTGTCCATGGTACCAGGAGCGTCTGGGTGTTTAGGGTACCAGGGCCCTGGTCGTCCAAGTAAGCGGGCTGGCTCTTTCACTCCGGTGGCCGGTTGGGGGGGGGCTTAAGAGCGGGTCCCCGGGTTCGGACGGTGAGCCGGGTCTTTGGGTGGCTCCAGGTGAGCCGGGTTTTTTGGGCAGCGGGACGGTGAGCCGCGAGGCTGAGTGGCTTTCAGCGACGTGCTGCCTGTCAGTTTTTCTCCGGGTTGAAGGTCTTGTTTCGGGCCTGAGGCTAAGTGGCTCCGGACCGGCTGTGGTGTGTTTTTCTCTGGGCCGAGGGGAGGGGTAAGCGGATGTAAGCCCCGCGATTCTCGGCTGGATCTCCGCGGTCTCAGCGCCACGAGAATGCGGATGAAGCCCCCCGATTCTCGGCTCGGCTCGCCACGAGGCTCTGGTCGAGCTGGTCCGGGATTCCACGCACCTCCGGGGACTGGTGGTGGAAGCTGGGGGTCTGGTGGTTATGCTGCTGGGGACTGGTGGTGATTTTGCTGGGGTCTGGTGGTGGAAGCTCCTGGGGTCTGGTGGTGGAAGCTCCTGGGGTCTGGTGGTGGAAGCTCCTGGGGTCTGGTGGTGGAAGCTCCTGGGGTCTGGTGGTGGAAGCTCTGGTGGTGGAAGCTCCTGGGGTCTGGTGGTGGAAGCTCCTGGGGTCTGGTGCTGGAAGCTCTGGTGGTGGAAGCTCCTGGGGTCTGGTGGTGGAAGCTCTGGTGGTGGAAACTCCTGGGGTCTGGTGGTGATTTTGCTGGGGTATGGTGGTGAATGCTCCTGAGGTCTGGTGGTGGAAGCTCCTGAGGTCTGGTGGTGGAAGCTCCAGGAGTCTGGTGGTGGAAGCTGGGGGTCGAGCTAGTGGGGTCTGGGGGTGGAAGCTGCTGGGGTCTGGTGGTGGAAGCTTCTGGGGTCTGGTGGTGGAAGCTGGGGGTCGAGCTAGTGGGGGATAACTGTCACAGACCTGGCTGAATCCATTTAGACTCTAGACCCCCTGTTTGGACCCTGACCAGACTTTGGGAACAGTGGGTGGTTCAGCAGAGTGGCGCAGCGGAAGCGTGCTGGGCCCATAACCCAGAGGTCGATGGATCGAAACCATCCTCTGCTAGATACAACTTCAGCTATATTATGAGTCTACTCGGGGACTGGTGGTGGAAGCTGGGGGTCTGGTGGTGGAAGCTCCTGTGTTCTGGTAGTGATTTTGCTGGGGTCTGGTGGTGAATGCTCCTGGGGTCTGGTGCTGGAAGCTCCAGGAGTCTGGTGATGGAAGCTCCTGGGTTCTGGTGGTGGAAGCTGGGGGTCGAGCTAGTGGGGTCTGGGGGTGGAAGCTGGGTGTCTGGTGGTGGAAGCTGCTGGGGTGCTCCTGGGGTCTGGTGGTAGAGACTTTTTTAAAGCTTGATGATTATACTTCATCACTGAGAGTTATGTGTATTCTCATTTTTTAAATGTTTTTTATGAAAAGTACTTTGATTTGTACATGAGATGTGTAATACAAATAAGCTTTCCTCACTTCATAAACTTAAATTCCTTATGTTTGAGTTATCTTTATTTCCTCTTAGCTTTAAGTCAGGTGATTATCAGACTTGACGAATTATTGTCGCACACCAAAGCTAACAATGGAACATACAATCTTTAGAGTCTGAAGTTTTTAAAGACATGCAGAGTAAGCAGTTTGGCCAGTATGGGGATTGAACCCATGACCTTGGCGTTATTAGCACCACGCTCTGACCTTCTGAGCTGACCGGCCTCAATGCTGGCGGCGCGTGTGTGTGTGTGTGAGCGAGCAGGTGGGTCCCCTGAGGGGAAAATACAAGAATGTGTGCGCGTGTGAACTTTTACATGTTGATCTTAACTTCACACTCAGATATACCATATACTTATCTATGGCAGATAACTGTCACAGACCTGGCTGAGTCCATTTAGACTCTAGACCCCCTGTTTGGACCCTGACCAGACTTTGGGAACAGTGGGTGGTTCAGCAGAGTGGCGCAGCGGAAGCGTGCTGGGCCCATAACCCAGAGGTCGATGGATCGAAACCATCCTCTGCTAGATACAACTTCAGCTATATTATGAGTCTACTGTGAGATACTACCCTTGTCTCATTTAATAACAAACATAAAGTGATGTCATTATTTGTACAACTCCTCATGACTATGTTAAGAAGTGTTTTGTTTAGTTTCCTGCAAAGTAAACATAGTGGGAAGTGTTTCTTTCCACATCTAATAGTGTACAAACTCAGAATTTCACACAGAGCCTATGAGAAGCATATGAGCGTTTACCATATTTAGTTACAACTACAAAACACTTAACTGACGTTTTATTCTTTATTACTGAACTAAATGTTTGTCCAGATGGAAGCAACAGTATTTGTTTGCTTGCACAAGCTGACCAAAGGTCCTAACAAAAGGTCCTGAAACCAGAACATGAGTGAAAAGCAATATACGCCTGAGCATCTGACAGAGTGCTGTCCATGGTACCAGGAGCGTCTGGGTGTTTAGGGTACCAGGGCCCTGGTCGTCCAAGTAAGCGGGCTGGCTCTTTCACTCCGGTGGCCGGTTGGGGGGGGGCTTAAGAGCGGGTCCCCGGGTTCGGACGGTGAGCCGGGTCTTTGGGTGGCTCCAGGTGAGCCGGGTTTTTTGGGCAGCGGGACGGTGAGCCGCGAGGCTGAGTGGCTTTCAGCGACGTGCTGCCTGTCAGTTTTTCTCCGGGTTGAAGGTCTTGTTTCGGGCCTGAGGCTAAGTGGCTCCGGACCGGCTGTGGTGTGTTTTTCTCTGGGCCGAGGGGAGGGGTAAGCGGATGTAAGCCCCGCGATTCTCGGCTGGATCTCCGCGGTCTCAGCGCCACGAGAATGCGGATGAAGCCCCCCGATTCTCGGCTCGGCTCGCCACGAGGCTCTGGTCGAGCTGGTCCGGGATTCCACGCACCTCCGGGGACTGGTGGTGGAAGCTGGGGGTCTGGTGGTTATGCTGCTGGGGACTGGTGGTGATTTTGCTGGGGTCTGGTGGTGGAAGCTCCTGGGGTCTGGTGGTGGAAGCTCCTGGGGTCTGGTGGTGGAAGCTCCTGGGGTCTGGTGGTGGAAGCTCCTGGGGTCTGGTGGTGGAAGCTCTGGTGGTGGAAGCTCCTGGGGTCTGGTGGTGGAAGCTCCTGGGGTCTGGTGCTGGAAGCTCTGGTGGTGGAAGCTCCTGGGGTCTGGTGGTGGAAGCTCTGGTGGTGGAAACTCCTGGGGTCTGGTGGTGATTTTGCTGGGGTATGGTGGTGAATGCTCCTGAGGTCTGGTGGTGGAAGCTCCTGAGGTCTGGTGGTGGAAGCTCCAGGAGTCTGGTGGTGGAAGCTGGGGGTCGAGCTAGTGGGGTCTGGGGGTGGAAGCTGCTGGGGTCTGGTGGTGGAAGCTTCTGGGGTCTGGTGGTGGAAGCTGGGGGTCGAGCTAGTGGGGGATAACTGTCACAGACCTGGCTGAATCCATTTAGACTCTAGACCCCCTGTTTGGACCCTGACCAGACTTTGGGAACAGTGGGTGGTTCAGCAGAGTGGCGCAGCGGAAGCGTGCTGGGCCCATAACCCAGAGGTCGATGGATCGAAACCATCCTCTGCTAGATACAACTTCAGCTATATTATGAGTCTACTCGGGGACTGGTGGTGGAAGCTGGGGGTCTGGTGGTGGAAGCTCCTGTGTTCTGGTAGTGATTTTGCTGGGGTCTGGTGGTGAATGCTCCTGGGGTCTGGTGCTGGAAGCTCCAGGAGTCTGGTGATGGAAGCTCATGGGTTCTGGTGGTGGAAGCTGGGGGTCGAGCTAGTGGGGTCTGGGGGTGGAAGCTGGGTGTCTGGTGGTGGAAGCTGCTGGGGTGCTCCTGGGGTCTGGTGGTAGAGACTTTTTTAAAGCTTGATGATTATACTTCATCACTGAGAGTTATGTGTATTCTCATTTTTTAAATGTTTTTTATGAAAAGTACTTTGATTTGTACATGAGATGTGTAATACAAATAAGCTTTCCTCACTTCATAAACTTAAATTCCTTATGTTTGAGTTATCTTTATTTCCTCTTAGCTTTAAGTCAGGTGATTATCAGACTTGACGAATTATTGTCGCACACCAAAGCTAACAATGGAACATACAATCTTTAGAGTCTGAAGTTTTTAAAGACATGCAGAGTAAGCAGTTTGGCCAGTATGGGGATTGAACCCATGACCTTGGCGTTATTAGCACCACGCTCTGACCTTCTGAGCTGACCGGCCTCAATGCTGGCGGCGCGTGTGTGTGTGTGTGAGCGAGCAGGTGGGTCCCCTGAGGGGAAAATACAAGAATGTGTGCGCGTGTGAACTTTTACATGTTGATCTTAACTTCACACTCAGATATACCATATACTTATCTATGGCAGATAACTGTCACAGACCTGGCTGAGTCCATTTAGACTCTAGACCCCCTGTTTGGACCCTGACCAGACTTTGGGAACAGTGGGTGGTTCAGCAGAGTGGCGCAGCGGAAGCGTGCTGGGCCCATAACCCAGAGGTCGATGGATCGAAACCATCCTCTGCTAGATACAACTTCAGCTATATTATGAGTCTACTGTGAGATACTACCCTTGTCTCATTTAATAACAAACATAAAGTGATGTCATTATTTGTACAACTCCTCATGACTATGTTAAGAAGTGTTTTGTTTAGTTTCCTGCAAAGTAAACATAGTGGGAAGTGTTTCTTTCCACATCTAATAGTGTACAAACTCAGAATTTCACACAGAGCCTATGAGAAGCATATGAGCGTTTACCATATTTAGTTACAACTACAAAACACTTAACTGACGTTTTATTCTTTATTACTGAACTAAATGTTTGTCCAGATGGAAGCAACAGTATTTGTTTGCTTGCACAAGCTGACCAAAGGTCCTAACAAAAGGTCCTGAAACCAGAACATGAGTGAAAAGCAATATACGCCTGAGCATCTGACAGAGTGCTGTCCATGGTACCAGGAGCGTCTGGGTGTTTAGGGTACCAGGGCCCTGGTCGTCCAAGTAAGCGGGCTGGCTCTTTCACTCCGGTGGCCGGTTGGGGGGGGGCTTAAGAGCGGGTCCCCGGGTTCGGACGGTGAGCCGGGTCTTTGGGTGGCTCCAGGTGAGCCGGGTTTTTTGGGCAGCGGGACGGTGAGCCGCGAGGCTGAGTGGCTTTCAGCGACGTGCTGCCTGTCAGTTTTTCTCCGGGTTGAAGGTCTTGTTTCGGGCCTGAGGCTAAGTGGCTCCGGACCGGCTGTGGTGTGTTTTTCTCTGGGCCGAGGGGAGGGGTAAGCGGATGTAAGCCCCGCGATTCTCGGCTGGATCTCCGCGGTCTCAGCGCCACGAGAATGCGGATGAAGCCCCCCGATTCTCGGCTCGGCTCGCCACGAGGCTCTGGTCGAGCTGGTCCGGGATTCCACGCACCTCCGGGGACTGGTGGTGGAAGCTGGGGGTCTGGTGGTTATGCTGCTGGGGACTGGTGGTGATTTTGCTGGGGTCTGGTGGTGGAAGCTCCTGGGGTCTGGTGGTGGAAGCTCCTGGGGTCTGGTGGTGGAAGCTCCTGGGGTCTGGTGGTGGAAGCTCCTGGGGTCTGGTGGTGGAAGCTCTGGTGGTGGAAGCTCCTGGGGTCTGGTGGTGGAAGCTCCTGGGGTCTGGTGCTGGAAGCTCTGGTGGTGGAAGCTCCTGGGGTCTGGTGGTGGAAGCTCTGGTGGTGGAAACTCCTGGGGTCTGGTGGTGATTTTGCTGGGGTATGGTGGTGAATGCTCCTGAGGTCTGGTGGTGGAAGCTCCTGAGGTCTGGTGGTGGAAGCTCCAGGAGTCTGGTGGTGGAAGCTGGGGGTCGAGCTAGTGGGGTCTGGGGGTGGAAGCTGCTGGGGTCTGGTGGTGGAAGCTTCTGGGGTCTGGTGGTGGAAGCTGGGGGTCGAGCTAGTGGGGGATAACTGTCACAGACCTGGCTGAATCCATTTAGACTCTAGACCCCCTGTTTGGACCCTGACCAGACTTTGGGAACAGTGGGTGGTTCAGCAGAGTGGCGCAGCGGAAGCGTGCTGGGCCCATAACCCAGAGGTCGATGGATCGAAACCATCCTCTGCTAGATACAACTTCAGCTATATTATGAGTCTACTCGGGGACTGGTGGTGGAAGCTGGGGGTCTGGTGGTGGAAGCTCCTGTGTTCTGGTAGTGATTTTGCTGGGGTCTGGTGGTGAATGCTCCTGGGGTCTGGTGCTGGAAGCTCCAGGAGTCTGGTGATGGAAGCTCCTGGGTTCTGGTGGTGGAAGCTGGGGGTCGAGCTAGTGGGGTCTGGGGGTGGAAGCTGGGTGTCTGGTGGTGGAAGCTGCTGGGGTGCTCCTGGGGTCTGGTGGTAGAGACTTTTTTAAAGCTTGATGATTATACTTCATCACTGAGAGTTATGTGTATTCTCATTTTTTAAATGTTTTTTATGAAAAGTACTTTGATTTGTACATGAGATGTGTAATACAAATAAGCTTTCCTCACTTCATAAACTTAAATTCCTTATGTTTGAGTTATCTTTATTTCCTCTTAGCTTTAAGTCAGGTGATTATCAGACTTGACGAATTATTGTCGCACACCAAAGCTAACAATGGAACATACAATCTTTAGAGTCTGAAGTTTTTAAAGACATGCAGAGTAAGCAGTTTGGCCAGTATGGGGATTGAACCCATGACCTTGGCGTTATTAGCACCACGCTCTGACCTTCTGAGCTGACCGGCCTCAATGCTGGCGGCGCGTGTGTGTGTGTGTGAGCGAGCAGGTGGGTCCCCTGAGGGGAAAATACAAGAATGTGTGCGCGTGTGAACTTTTACATGTTGATCTTAACTTCACACTCAGATATACCATATACTTATCTATGGCAGATAACTGTCACAGACCTGGCTGAGTCCATTTAGACTCTAGACCCCCTGTTTGGACCCTGACCAGACTTTGGGAACAGTGGGTGGTTCAGCAGAGTGGCGCAGCGGAAGCGTGCTGGGCCCATAACCCAGAGGTCGATGGATCGAAACCATCCTCTGCTAGATACAACTTCAGCTATATTATGAGTCTACTGTGAGATACTACCCTTGTCTCATTTAATAACAAACATAAAGTGATGTCATTATTTGTACAACTCCTCATGACTATGTTAAGAAGTGTTTTGTTTAGTTTCCTGCAAAGTAAACATAGTGGGAAGTGTTTCTTTCCACATCTAATAGTGTACAAACTCAGAATTTCACACAGAGCCTATGAGAAGCATATGAGCGTTTACCATATTTAGTTACAACTACAAAACACTTAACTGACGTTTTATTCTTTATTACTGAACTAAATGTTTGTCCAGATGGAAGCAACAGTATTTGTTTGCTTGCACAAGCTGACCAAAGGTCCTAACAAAAGGTCCTGAAACCAGAACATGAGTGAAAAGCAATATACGCCTGAGCATCTGACAGAGTGCTGTCCATGGTACCAGGAGCGTCTGGGTGTTTAGGGTACCAGGGCCCTGGTCGTCCAAGTAAGCGGGCTGGCTCTTTCACTCCGGTGGCCGGTTGGGGGGGGGCTTAAGAGCGGGTCCCCGGGTTCGGACGGTGAGCCGGGTCTTTGGGTGGCTCCAGGTGAGCCGGGTTTTTTGGGCAGCGGGACGGTGAGCCGCGAGGCTGAGTGGCTTTCAGCGACGTGCTGCCTGTCAGTTTTTCTCCGGGTTGAAGGTCTTGTTTCGGGCCTGAGGCTAAGTGGCTCCGGACCGGCTGTGGTGTGTTTTTCTCTGGGCCGAGGGGAGGGGTAAGCGGATGTAAGCCCCGCGATTCTCGGCTGGATCTCCGCGGTCTCAGCGCCACGAGAATGCGGATGAAGCCCCCCGATTCTCGGCTCGGCTCGCCACGAGGCTCTGGTCGAGCTGGTCCGGGATTCCACGCACCTCCGGGGACTGGTGGTGGAAGCTGGGGGTCTGGTGGTTATGCTGCTGGGGACTGGTGGTGATTTTGCTGGGGTCTGGTGGTGGAAGCTCCTGGGGTCTGGTGGTGGAAGCTCCTGGGGTCTGGTGGTGGAAGCTCCTGGGGTCTGGTGGTGGAAGCTCCTGGGGTCTGGTGGTGGAAGCTCTGGTGGTGGAAGCTCCTGGGGTCTGGTGGTGGAAGCTCCTGGGGTCTGGTGCTGGAAGCTCTGGTGGTGGAAGCTCCTGGGGTCTGGTGGTGGAAGCTCTGGTGGTGGAAACTCCTGGGGTCTGGTGGTGATTTTGCTGGGGTATGGTGGTGAATGCTCCTGAGGTCTGGTGGTGGAAGCTCCTGAGGTCTGGTGGTGGAAGCTCCAGGAGTCTGGTGGTGGAAGCTGGGGGTCGAGCTAGTGGGGTCTGGGGGTGGAAGCTGCTGGGGTCTGGTGGTGGAAGCTTCTGGGGTCTGGTGGTGGAAGCTGGGGGTCGAGCTAGTGGGGGATAACTGTCACAGACCTGGCTGAATCCATTTAGACTCTAGACCCCCTGTTTGGACCCTGACCAGACTTTGGGAACAGTGGGTGGTTCAGCAGAGTGGCGCAGCGGAAGCGTGCTGGGCCCATAACCCAGAGGTCGATGGATCGAAACCATCCTCTGCTAGATACAACTTCAGCTATATTATGAGTCTACTCGGGGACTGGTGGTGGAAGCTGGGGGTCTGGTGGTGGAAGCTCCTGTGTTCTGGTAGTGATTTTGCTGGGGTCTGGTGGTGAATGCTCCTGGGGTCTGGTGCTGGAAGCTCCAGGAGTCTGGTGATGGAAGCTCCTGGGTTCTGGTGGTGGAAGCTGGGGGTCGAGCTAGTGGGGTCTGGGGGTGGAAGCTGGGTGTCTGGTGGTGGAAGCTGCTGGGGTGCTCCTGGGGTCTGGTGGTAGAGACTTTTTTAAAGCTTGATGATTATACTTCATCACTGAGAGTTATGTGTATTCTCATTTTTTAAATGTTTTTTATGAAAAGTACTTTGATTTGTACATGAGATGTGTAATACAAATAAGCTTTCCTCACTTCATAAACTTAAATTCCTTATGTTTGAGTTATCTTTATTTCCTCTTAGCTTTAAGTCAGGTGATTATCAGACTTGACGAATTATTGTCGCACACCAAAGCTAACAATGGAACATACAATCTTTAGAGTCTGAAGTTTTTAAAGACATGCAGAGTAAGCAGTTTGGCCAGTATGGGGATTGAACCCATGACCTTGGCGTTATTAGCACCACGCTCTGACCTTCTGAGCTGACCGGCCTCAATGCTGGCGGCGCGTGTGTGTGTGTGTGAGCGAGCAGGTGGGTCCCCTGAGGGGAAAATACAAGAATGTGTGCGCGTGTGAACTTTTACATGTTGATCTTAACTTCACACTCAGATATACCATATACTTATCTATGGCAGATAACTGTCACAGACCTGGCTGAGTCCATTTAGACTCTAGACCCCCTGTTTGGACCCTGACCAGACTTTGGGAACAGTGGGTGGTTCAGCAGAGTGGCGCAGCGGAAGCGTGCTGGGCCCATAACCCAGAGGTCGATGGATCGAAACCATCCTCTGCTAGATACAACTTCAGCTATATTATGAGTCTACTGTGAGATACTACCCTTGTCTCATTTAATAACAAACATAAAGTGATGTCATTATTTGTACAACTCCTCATGACTATGTTAAGAAGTGTTTTGTTTAGTTTCCTGCAAAGTAAACATAGTGGGAAGTGTTTCTTTCCACATCTAATAGTGTACAAACTCAGAATTTCACACAGAGCCTATGAGAAGCATATGAGCGTTTACCATATTTAGTTACAACTACAAAACACTTAACTGACGTTTTATTCTTTATTACTGAACTAAATGTTTGTCCAGATGGAAGCAACAGTATTTGTTTGCTTGCACAAGCTGACCAAAGGTCCTAACAAAAGGTCCTGAAACCAGAACATGAGTGAAAAGCAATATACGCCTGAGCATCTGACAGAGTGCTGTCCATGGTACCAGGAGCGTCTGGGTGTTTAGGGTACCAGGGCCCTGGTCGTCCAAGTAAGCGGGCTGGCTCTTTCACTCCGGTGGCCGGTTGGGGGGGGGCTTAAGAGCGGGTCCCCGGGTTCGGACGGTGAGCCGGGTCTTTGGGTGGCTCCAGGTGAGCCGGGTTTTTTGGGCAGCGGGACGGTGAGCCGCGAGGCTGAGTGGCTTTCAGCGACGTGCTGCCTGTCAGTTTTTCTCCGGGTTGAAGGTCTTGTTTCGGGCCTGAGGCTAAGTGGCTCCGGACCGGCTGTGGTGTGTTTTTCTCTGGGCCGAGGGGAGGGGTAAGCGGATGTAAGCCCCGCGATTCTCGGCTGGATCTCCGCGGTCTCAGCGCCACGAGAATGCGGATGAAGCCCCCCGATTCTCGGCTCGGCTCGCCACGAGGCTCTGGTCGAGCTGGTCCGGGATTCCACGCACCTCCGGGGACTGGTGGTGGAAGCTGGGGGTCTGGTGGTTATGCTGCTGGGGACTGGTGGTGATTTTGCTGGGGTCTGGTGGTGGAAGCTCCTGGGGTCTGGTGGTGGAAGCTCCTGGGGTCTGGTGGTGGAAGCTCCTGGGGTCTGGTGGTGGAAGCTCCTGGGGTCTGGTGGTGGAAGCTCTGGTGGTGGAAGCTCCTGGGGTCTGGTGGTGGAAGCTCCTGGGGTCTGGTGCTGGAAGCTCTGGTGGTGGAAGCTCCTGGGGTCTGGTGGTGGAAGCTCTGGTGGTGGAAACTCCTGGGGTCTGGTGGTGATTTTGCTGGGGTATGGTGGTGAATGCTCCTGAGGTCTGGTGGTGGAAGCTCCTGAGGTCTGGTGGTGGAAGCTCCAGGAGTCTGGTGGTGGAAGCTGGGGGTCGAGCTAGTGGGGTCTGGGGGTGGAAGCTGCTGGGGTCTGGTGGTGGAAGCTTCTGGGGTCTGGTGGTGGAAGCTGGGGGTCGAGCTAGTGGGGGATAACTGTCACAGACCTGGCTGAATCCATTTAGACTCTAGACCCCCTGTTTGGACCCTGACCAGACTTTGGGAACAGTGGGTGGTTCAGCAGAGTGGCGCAGCGGAAGCGTGCTGGGCCCATAACCCAGAGGTCGATGGATCGAAACCATCCTCTGCTAGATACAACTTCAGCTATATTATGAGTCTACTCGGGGACTGGTGGTGGAAGCTGGGGGTCTGGTGGTGGAAGCTCCTGTGTTCTGGTAGTGATTTTGCTGGGGTCTGGTGGTGAATGCTCCTGGGGTCTGGTGCTGGAAGCTCCAGGAGTCTGGTGATGGAAGCTCCTGGGTTCTGGTGGTGGAAGCTGGGGGTCGAGCTAGTGGGGTCTGGGGGTGGAAGCTGGGTGTCTGGTGGTGGAAGCTGCTGGGGTGCTCCTGGGGTCTGGTGGTAGAGACTTTTTTAAAGCTTGATGATTATACTTCATCACTGAGAGTTATGTGTATTCTCATTTTTTAAATGTTTTTTATGAAAAGTACTTTGATTTGTACATGAGATGTGTAATACAAATAAGCTTTCCTCACTTCATAAACTTAAATTCCTTATGTTTGAGTTATCTTTATTTCCTCTTAGCTTTAAGTCAGGTGATTATCAGACTTGACGAATTATTGTCGCACACCAAAGCTAACAATGGAACATACAATCTTTAGAGTCTGAAGTTTTTAAAGACATGCAGAGTAAGCAGTTTGGCCAGTATGGGGATTGAACCCATGACCTTGGCGTTATTAGCACCACGCTCTGACCTTCTGAGCTGACCGGCCTCAATGCTGGCGGCGCGTGTGTGTGTGTGTGAGCGAGCAGGTGGGTCCCCTGAGGGGAAAATACAAGAATGTGTGCGCGTGTGAACTTTTACATGTTGATCTTAACTTCACACTCAGATATACCATATACTTATCTATGGCAGATAACTGTCACAGACCTGGCTGAGTCCATTTAGACTCTAGACCCCCTGTTTGGACCCTGACCAGACTTTGGGAACAGTGGGTGGTTCAGCAGAGTGGCGCAGCGGAAGCGTGCTGGGCCCATAACCCAGAGGTCGATGGATCGAAACCATCCTCTGCTAGATACAACTTCAGCTATATTATGAGTCTACTGTGAGATACTACCCTTGTCTCATTTAATAACAAACATAAAGTGATGTCATTATTTGTACAACTCCTCATGACTATGTTAAGAAGTGTTTTGTTTAGTTTCCTGCAAAGTAAACATAGTGGGAAGTGTTTCTTTCCACATCTAATAGTGTACAAACTCAGAATTTCACACAGAGCCTATGAGAAGCATATGAGCGTTTACCATATTTAGTTACAACTACAAAACACTTAACTGACGTTTTATTCTTTATTACTGAACTAAATGTTTGTCCAGATGGAAGCAACAGTATTTGTTTGCTTGCACAAGCTGACCAAAGGTCCTAACAAAAGGTCCTGAAACCAGAACATGAGTGAAAAGCAATATACGCCTGAGCATCTGACAGAGTGCTGTCCATGGTACCAGGAGCGTCTGGGTGTTTAGGGTACCAGGGCCCTGGTCGTCCAAGTAAGCGGGCTGGCTCTTTCACTCCGGTGGCCGGTTGGGGGGGGGCTTAAGAGCGGGTCCCCGGGTTCGGACGGTGAGCCGGGTCTTTGGGTGGCTCCAGGTGAGCCGGGTTTTTTGGGCAGCGGGACGGTGAGCCGCGAGGCTGAGTGGCTTTCAGCGACGTGCTGCCTGTCAGTTTTTCTCCGGGTTGAAGGTCTTGTTTCGGGCCTGAGGCTAAGTGGCTCCGGACCGGCTGTGGTGTGTTTTTCTCTGGGCCGAGGGGAGGGGTAAGCGGATGTAAGCCCCGCGATTCTCGGCTGGATCTCCGCGGTCTCAGCGCCACGAGAATGCGGATGAAGCCCCCCGATTCTCGGCTCGGCTCGCCACGAGGCTCTGGTCGAGCTGGTCCGGGATTCCACGCACCTCCGGGGACTGGTGGTGGAAGCTGGGGGTCTGGTGGTTATGCTGCTGGGGACTGGTGGTGATTTTGCTGGGGTCTGGTGGTGGAAGCTCCTGGGGTCTGGTGGTGGAAGCTCCTGGGGTCTGGTGGTGGAAGCTCCTGGGGTCTGGTGGTGGAAGCTCCTGGGGTCTGGTGGTGGAAGCTCTGGTGGTGGAAGCTCCTGGGGTCTGGTGGTGGAAGCTCCTGGGGTCTGGTGCTGGAAGCTCTGGTGGTGGAAGCTCCTGGGGTCTGGTGGTGGAAGCTCTGGTGGTGGAAACTCCTGGGGTCTGGTGGTGATTTTGCTGGGGTATGGTGGTGAATGCTCCTGAGGTCTGGTGGTGGAAGCTCCTGAGGTCTGGTGGTGGAAGCTCCAGGAGTCTGGTGGTGGAAGCTGGGGGTCGAGCTAGTGGGGTCTGGGGGTGGAAGCTGCTGGGGTCTGGTGGTGGAAGCTTCTGGGGTCTGGTGGTGGAAGCTGGGGGTCGAGCTAGTGGGGGATAACTGTCACAGACCTGGCTGAATCCATTTAGACTCTAGACCCCCTGTTTGGACCCTGACCAGACTTTGGGAACAGTGGGTGGTTCAGCAGAGTGGCGCAGCGGAAGCGTGCTGGGCCCATAACCCAGAGGTCGATGGATCGAAACCATCCTCTGCTAGATACAACTTCAGCTATATTATGAGTCTACTCGGGGACTGGTGGTGGAAGCTGGGGGTCTGGTGGTGGAAGCTCCTGTGTTCTGGTAGTGATTTTGCTGGGGTCTGGTGGTGAATGCTCCTGGGGTCTGGTGCTGGAAGCTCCAGGAGTCTGGTGATGGAAGCTCCTGGGTTCTGGTGGTGGAAGCTGGGGGTCGAGCTAGTGGGGTCTGGGGGTGGAAGCTGGGTGTCTGGTGGTGGAAGCTGCTGGGGTGCTCCTGGGGTCTGGTGGTAGAGACTTTTTTAAAGCTTGATGATTATACTTCATCACTGAGAGTTATGTGTATTCTCATTTTTTAAATGTTTTTTATGAAAAGTACTTTGATTTGTACATGAGATGTGTAATACAAATAAGCTTTCCTCACTTCATAAACTTAAATTCCTTATGTTTGAGTTATCTTTATTTCCTCTTAGCTTTAAGTCAGGTGATTATCAGACTTGACGAATTATTGTCGCACACCAAAGCTAACAATGGAACATACAATCTTTAGAGTCTGAAGTTTTTAAAGACATGCAGAGTAAGCAGTTTGGCCAGTATGGGGATTGAACCCATGACCTTGGCGTTATTAGCACCACGCTCTGACCTTCTGAGCTGACCGGCCTCAATGCTGGCGGCGCGTGTGTGTGTGTGTGAGCGAGCAGGTGGGTCCCCTGAGGGGAAAATACAAGAATGTGTGCGCGTGTGAACTTTTACATGTTGATCTTAACTTCACACTCAGATATACCATATACTTATCTATGGCAGATAACTGTCACAGACCTGGCTGAGTCCATTTAGACTCTAGACCCCCTGTTTGGACCCTGACCAGACTTTGGGAACAGTGGGTGGTTCAGCAGAGTGGCGCAGCGGAAGCGTGCTGGGCCCATAACCCAGAGGTCGATGGATCGAAACCATCCTCTGCTAGATACAACTTCAGCTATATTATGAGTCTACTGTGAGATACTACCCTTGTCTCATTTAATAACAAACATAAAGTGATGTCATTATTTGTACAACTCCTCATGACTATGTTAAGAAGTGTTTTGTTTAGTTTCCTGCAAAGTAAACATAGTGGGAAGTGTTTCTTTCCACATCTAATAGTGTACAAACTCAGAATTTCACACAGAGCCTATGAGAAGCATATGAGCGTTTACCATATTTAGTTACAACTACAAAACACTTAACTGACGTTTTATTCTTTATTACTGAACTAAATGTTTGTCCAGATGGAAGCAACAGTATTTGTTTGCTTGCACAAGCTGACCAAAGGTCCTAACAAAAGGTCCTGAAACCAGAACATGAGTGAAAAGCAATATACGCCTGAGCATCTGACAGAGTGCTGTCCATGGTACCAGGAGCGTCTGGGTGTTTAGGGTACCAGGGCCCTGGTCGTCCAAGTAAGCGGGCTGGCTCTTTCACTCCGGTGGCCGGTTGGGGGGGGGCTTAAGAGCGGGTCCCCGGGTTCGGACGGTGAGCCGGGTCTTTGGGTGGCTCCAGGTGAGCCGGGTTTTTTGGGCAGCGGGACGGTGAGCCGCGAGGCTGAGTGGCTTTCAGCGACGTGCTGCCTGTCAGTTTTTCTCCGGGTTGAAGGTCTTGTTTCGGGCCTGAGGCTAAGTGGCTCCGGACCGGCTGTGGTGTGTTTTTCTCTGGGCCGAGGGGAGGGGTAAGCGGATGTAAGCCCCGCGATTCTCGGCTGGATCTCCGCGGTCTCAGCGCCACGAGAATGCGGATGAAGCCCCCCGATTCTCGGCTCGGCTCGCCACGAGGCTCTGGTCGAGCTGGTCCGGGATTCCACGCACCTCCGGGGACTGGTGGTGGAAGCTGGGGGTCTGGTGGTTATGCTGCTGGGGACTGGTGGTGATTTTGCTGGGGTCTGGTGGTGGAAGCTCCTGGGGTCTGGTGGTGGAAGCTCCTGGGGTCTGGTGGTGGAAGCTCCTGGGGTCTGGTGGTGGAAGCTCCTGGGGTCTGGTGGTGGAAGCTCTGGTGGTGGAAGCTCCTGGGGTCTGGTGGTGGAAGCTCCTGGGGTCTGGTGCTGGAAGCTCTGGTGGTGGAAGCTCCTGGGGTCTGGTGGTGGAAGCTCTGGTGGTGGAAACTCCTGGGGTCTGGTGGTGATTTTGCTGGGGTATGGTGGTGAATGCTCCTGAGGTCTGGTGGTGGAAGCTCCTGAGGTCTGGTGGTGGAAGCTCCAGGAGTCTGGTGGTGGAAGCTGGGGGTCGAGCTAGTGGGGTCTGGGGGTGGAAGCTGCTGGGGTCTGGTGGTGGAAGCTTCTGGGGTCTGGTGGTGGAAGCTGGGGGTCGAGCTAGTGGGGGATAACTGTCACAGACCTGGCTGAATCCATTTAGACTCTAGACCCCCTGTTTGGACCCTGACCAGACTTTGGGAACAGTGGGTGGTTCAGCAGAGTGGCGCAGCGGAAGCGTGCTGGGCCCATAACCCAGAGGTCGATGGATCGAAACCATCCTCTGCTAGATACAACTTCAGCTATATTATGAGTCTACTCGGGGACTGGTGGTGGAAGCTGGGGGTCTGGTGGTGGAAGCTCCTGTGTTCTGGTAGTGATTTTGCTGGGGTCTGGTGGTGAATGCTCCTGGGGTCTGGTGCTGGAAGCTCCAGGAGTCTGGTGATGGAAGCTCCTGGGTTCTGGTGGTGGAAGCTGGGGGTCGAGCTAGTGGGGTCTGGGGGTGGAAGCTGGGTGTCTGGTGGTGGAAGCTGCTGGGGTGCTCCTGGGGTCTGGTGGTAGAGACTTTTTTAAAGCTTGATGATTATACTTCATCACTGAGAGTTATGTGTATTCTCATTTTTTAAATGTTTTTTATGAAAAGTACTTTGATTTGTACATGAGATGTGTAATACAAATAAGCTTTCCTCACTTCATAAACTTAAATTCCTTATGTTTGAGTTATCTTTATTTCCTCTTAGCTTTAAGTCAGGTGATTATCAGACTTGACGAATTATTGTCGCACACCAAAGCTAACAATGGAACATACAATCTTTAGAGTCTGAAGTTTTTAAAGACATGCAGAGTAAGCAGTTTGGCCAGTATGGGGATTGAACCCATGACCTTGGCGTTATTAGCACCACGCTCTGACCTTCTGAGCTGACCGGCCTCAATGCTGGCGGCGCGTGTGTGTGTGTGTGAGCGAGCAGGTGGGTCCCCTGAGGGGAAAATACAAGAATGTGTGCGCGTGTGAACTTTTACATGTTGATCTTAACTTCACACTCAGATATACCATATACTTATCTATGGCAGATAACTGTCACAGACCTGGCTGAGTCCATTTAGACTCTAGACCCCCTGTTTGGACCCTGACCAGACTTTGGGAACAGTGGGTGGTTCAGCAGAGTGGCGCAGCGGAAGCGTGCTGGGCCCATAACCCAGAGGTCGATGGATCGAAACCATCCTCTGCTAGATACAACTTCAGCTATATTATGAGTCTACTGTGAGATACTACCCTTGTCTCATTTAATAACAAACATAAAGTGATGTCATTATTTGTACAACTCCTCATGACTATGTTAAGAAGTGTTTTGTTTAGTTTCCTGCAAAGTAAACATAGTGGGAAGTGTTTCTTTCCACATCTAATAGTGTACAAACTCAGAATTTCACACAGAGCCTATGAGAAGCATATGAGCGTTTACCATATTTAGTTACAACTACAAAACACTTAACTGACGTTTTATTCTTTATTACTGAACTAAATGTTTGTCCAGATGGAAGCAACAGTATTTGTTTGCTTGCACAAGCTGACCAAAGGTCCTAACAAAAGGTCCTGAAACCAGAACATGAGTGAAAAGCAATATACGCCTGAGCATCTGACAGAGTGCTGTCCATGGTACCAGGAGCGTCTGGGTGTTTAGGGTACCAGGGCCCTGGTCGTCCAAGTAAGCGGGCTGGCTCTTTCACTCCGGTGGCCGGTTGGGGGGGGGCTTAAGAGCGGGTCCCCGGGTTCGGACGGTGAGCCGGGTCTTTGGGTGGCTCCAGGTGAGCCGGGTTTTTTGGGCAGCGGGACGGTGAGCCGCGAGGCTGAGTGGCTTTCAGCGACGTGCTGCCTGTCAGTTTTTCTCCGGGTTGAAGGTCTTGTTTCGGGCCTGAGGCTAAGTGGCTCCGGACCGGCTGTGGTGTGTTTTTCTCTGGGCCGAGGGGAGGGGTAAGCGGATGTAAGCCCCGCGATTCTCGGCTGGATCTCCGCGGTCTCAGCGCCACGAGAATGCGGATGAAGCCCCCCGATTCTCGGCTCGGCTCGCCACGAGGCTCTGGTCGAGCTGGTCCGGGATTCCACGCACCTCCGGGGACTGGTGGTGGAAGCTGGGGGTCTGGTGGTTATGCTGCTGGGGACTGGTGGTGATTTTGCTGGGGTCTGGTGGTGGAAGCTCCTGGGGTCTGGTGGTGGAAGCTCCTGGGGTCTGGTGGTGGAAGCTCCTGGGGTCTGGTGGTGGAAGCTCCTGGGGTCTGGTGGTGGAAGCTCTGGTGGTGGAAGCTCCTGGGGTCTGGTGGTGGAAGCTCCTGGGGTCTGGTGCTGGAAGCTCTGGTGGTGGAAGCTCCTGGGGTCTGGTGGTGGAAGCTCTGGTGGTGGAAACTCCTGGGGTCTGGTGGTGATTTTGCTGGGGTATGGTGGTGAATGCTCCTGAGGTCTGGTGGTGGAAGCTCCTGAGGTCTGGTGGTGGAAGCTCCAGGAGTCTGGTGGTGGAAGCTGGGGGTCGAGCTAGTGGGGTCTGGGGGTGGAAGCTGCTGGGGTCTGGTGGTGGAAGCTTCTGGGGTCTGGTGGTGGAAGCTGGGGGTCGAGCTAGTGGGGGATAACTGTCACAGACCTGGCTGAATCCATTTAGACTCTAGACCCCCTGTTTGGACCCTGACCAGACTTTGGGAACAGTGGGTGGTTCAGCAGAGTGGCGCAGCGGAAGCGTGCTGGGCCCATAACCCAGAGGTCGATGGATCGAAACCATCCTCTGCTAGATACAACTTCAGCTATATTATGAGTCTACTCGGGGACTGGTGGTGGAAGCTGGGGGTCTGGTGGTGGAAGCTCCTGTGTTCTGGTAGTGATTTTGCTGGGGTCTGGTGGTGAATGCTCCTGGGGTCTGGTGCTGGAAGCTCCAGGAGTCTGGTGATGGAAGCTCCTGGGTTCTGGTGGTGGAAGCTGGGGGTCGAGCTAGTGGGGTCTGGGGGTGGAAGCTGGGTGTCTGGTGGTGGAAGCTGCTGGGGTGCTCCTGGGGTCTGGTGGTAGAGACTTTTTTAAAGCTTGATGATTATACTTCATCACTGAGAGTTATGTGTATTCTCATTTTTTAAATGTTTTTTATGAAAAGTACTTTGATTTGTACATGAGATGTGTAATACAAATAAGCTTTCCTCACTTCATAAACTTAAATTCCTTATGTTTGAGTTATCTTTATTTCCTCTTAGCTTTAAGTCAGGTGATTATCAGACTTGACGAATTATTGTCGCACACCAAAGCTAACAATGGAACATACAATCTTTAGAGTCTGAAGTTTTTAAAGACATGCAGAGTAAGCAGTTTGGCCAGTATGGGGATTGAACCCATGACCTTGGCGTTATTAGCACCACGCTCTGACCTTCTGAGCTGACCGGCCTCAATGCTGGCGGCGCGTGTGTGTGTGTGTGAGCGAGCAGGTGGGTCCCCTGAGGGGAAAATACAAGAATGTGTGCGCGTGTGAACTTTTACATGTTGATCTTAACTTCACACTCAGATATACCATATACTTATCTATGGCAGATAACTGTCACAGACCTGGCTGAGTCCATTTAGACTCTAGACCCCCTGTTTGGACCCTGACCAGACTTTGGGAACAGTGGGTGGTTCAGCAGAGTGGCGCAGCGGAAGCGTGCTGGGCCCATAACCCAGAGGTCGATGGATCGAAACCATCCTCTGCTAGATACAACTTCAGCTATATTATGAGTCTACTGTGAGATACTACCCTTGTCTCATTTAATAACAAACATAAAGTGATGTCATTATTTGTACAACTCCTCATGACTATGTTAAGAAGTGTTTTGTTTAGTTTCCTGCAAAGTAAACATAGTGGGAAGTGTTTCTTTCCACATCTAATAGTGTACAAACTCAGAATTTCACACAGAGCCTATGAGAAGCATATGAGCGTTTACCATATTTAGTTACAACTACAAAACACTTAACTGACGTTTTATTCTTTATTACTGAACTAAATGTTTGTCCAGATGGAAGCAACAGTATTTGTTTGCTTGCACAAGCTGACCAAAGGTCCTAACAAAAGGTCCTGAAACCAGAACATGAGTGAAAAGCAATATACGCCTGAGCATCTGACAGAGTGCTGTCCATGGTACCAGGAGCGTCTGGGTGTTTAGGGTACCAGGGCCCTGGTCGTCCAAGTAAGCGGGCTGGCTCTTTCACTCCGGTGGCCGGTTGGGGGGGGGCTTAAGAGCGGGTCCCCGGGTTCGGACGGTGAGCCGGGTCTTTGGGTGGCTCCAGGTGAGCCGGGTTTTTTGGGCAGCGGGACGGTGAGCCGCGAGGCTGAGTGGCTTTCAGCGACGTGCTGCCTGTCAGTTTTTCTCCGGGTTGAAGGTCTTGTTTCGGGCCTGAGGCTAAGTGGCTCCGGACCGGCTGTGGTGTGTTTTTCTCTGGGCCGAGGGGAGGGGTAAGCGGATGTAAGCCCCGCGATTCTCGGCTGGATCTCCGCGGTCTCAGCGCCACGAGAATGCGGATGAAGCCCCCCGATTCTCGGCTCGGCTCGCCACGAGGCTCTGGTCGAGCTGGTCCGGGATTCCACGCACCTCCGGGGACTGGTGGTGGAAGCTGGGGGTCTGGTGGTTATGCTGCTGGGGACTGGTGGTGATTTTGCTGGGGTCTGGTGGTGGAAGCTCCTGGGGTCTGGTGGTGGAAGCTCCTGGGGTCTGGTGGTGGAAGCTCCTGGGGTCTGGTGGTGGAAGCTCCTGGGGTCTGGTGGTGGAAGCTCTGGTGGTGGAAGCTCCTGGGGTCTGGTGGTGGAAGCTCCTGGGGTCTGGTGCTGGAAGCTCTGGTGGTGGAAGCTCCTGGGGTCTGGTGGTGGAAGCTCTGGTGGTGGAAACTCCTGGGGTCTGGTGGTGATTTTGCTGGGGTATGGTGGTGAATGCTCCTGAGGTCTGGTGGTGGAAGCTCCTGAGGTCTGGTGGTGGAAGCTCCAGGAGTCTGGTGGTGGAAGCTGGGGGTCGAGCTAGTGGGGTCTGGGGGTGGAAGCTGCTGGGGTCTGGTGGTGGAAGCTTCTGGGGTCTGGTGGTGGAAGCTGGGGGTCGAGCTAGTGGGGGATAACTGTCACAGACCTGGCTGAATCCATTTAGACTCTAGACCCCCTGTTTGGACCCTGACCAGACTTTGGGAACAGTGGGTGGTTCAGCAGAGTGGCGCAGCGGAAGCGTGCTGGGCCCATAACCCAGAGGTCGATGGATCGAAACCATCCTCTGCTAGATACAACTTCAGCTATATTATGAGTCTACTCGGGGACTGGTGGTGGAAGCTGGGGGTCTGGTGGTGGAAGCTCCTGTGTTCTGGTAGTGATTTTGCTGGGGTCTGGTGGTGAATGCTCCTGGGGTCTGGTGCTGGAAGCTCCAGGAGTCTGGTGATGGAAGCTCCTGGGTTCTGGTGGTGGAAGCTGGGGGTCGAGCTAGTGGGGTCTGGGGGTGGAAGCTGGGTGTCTGGTGGTGGAAGCTGCTGGGGTGCTCCTGGGGTCTGGTGGTAGAGACTTTTTTAAAGCTTGATGATTATACTTCATCACTGAGAGTTATGTGTATTCTCATTTTTTAAATGTTTTTTATGAAAAGTACTTTGATTTGTACATGAGATGTGTAATACAAATAAGCTTTCCTCACTTCATAAACTTAAATTCCTTATGTTTGAGTTATCTTTATTTCCTCTTAGCTTTAAGTCAGGTGATTATCAGACTTGACGAATTATTGTCGCACACCAAAGCTAACAATGGAACATACAATCTTTAGAGTCTGAAGTTTTTAAAGACATGCAGAGTAAGCAGTTTGGCCAGTATGGGGATTGAACCCATGACCTTGGCGTTATTAGCACCACGCTCTGACCTTCTGAGCTGACCGGCCTCAATGCTGGCGGCGCGTGTGTGTGTGTGTGAGCGAGCAGGTGGGTCCCCTGAGGGGAAAATACAAGAATGTGTGCGCGTGTGAACTTTTACATGTTGATCTTAACTTCACACTCAGATATACCATATACTTATCTATGGCAGATAACTGTCACAGACCTGGCTGAGTCCATTTAGACTCTAGACCCCCTGTTTGGACCCTGACCAGACTTTGGGAACAGTGGGTGGTTCAGCAGAGTGGCGCAGCGGAAGCGTGCTGGGCCCATAACCCAGAGGTCGATGGATCGAAACCATCCTCTGCTAGATACAACTTCAGCTATATTATGAGTCTACTGTGAGATACTACCCTTGTCTCATTTAATAACAAACATAAAGTGATGTCATTATTTGTACAACTCCTCATGACTATGTTAAGAAGTGTTTTGTTTAGTTTCCTGCAAAGTAAACATAGTGGGAAGTGTTTCTTTCCACATCTAATAGTGTACAAACTCAGAATTTCACACAGAGCCTATGAGAAGCATATGAGCGTTTACCATATTTAGTTACAACTACAAAACACTTAACTGACGTTTTATTCTTTATTACTGAACTAAATGTTTGTCCAGATGGAAGCAACAGTATTTGTTTGCTTGCACAAGCTGACCAAAGGTCCTAACAAAAGGTCCTGAAACCAGAACATGAGTGAAAAGCAATATACGCCTGAGCATCTGACAGAGTGCTGTCCATGGTACCAGGAGCGTCTGGGTGTTTAGGGTACCAGGGCCCTGGTCGTCCAAGTAAGCGGGCTGGCTCTTTCACTCCGGTGGCCGGTTGGGGGGGGGCTTAAGAGCGGGTCCCCGGGTTCGGACGGTGAGCCGGGTCTTTGGGTGGCTCCAGGTGAGCCGGGTTTTTTGGGCAGCGGGACGGTGAGCCGCGAGGCTGAGTGGCTTTCAGCGACGTGCTGCCTGTCAGTTTTTCTCCGGGTTGAAGGTCTTGTTTCGGGCCTGAGGCTAAGTGGCTCCGGACCGGCTGTGGTGTGTTTTTCTCTGGGCCGAGGGGAGGGGTAAGCGGATGTAAGCCCCGCGATTCTCGGCTGGATCTCCGCGGTCTCAGCGCCACGAGAATGCGGATGAAGCCCCCCGATTCTCGGCTCGGCTCGCCACGAGGCTCTGGTCGAGCTGGTCCGGGATTCCACGCACCTCCGGGGACTGGTGGTGGAAGCTGGGGGTCTGGTGGTTATGCTGCTGGGGACTGGTGGTGATTTTGCTGGGGTCTGGTGGTGGAAGCTCCTGGGGTCTGGTGGTGGAAGCTCCTGGGGTCTGGTGGTGGAAGCTCCTGGGGTCTGGTGGTGGAAGCTCCTGGGGTCTGGTGGTGGAAGCTCTGGTGGTGGAAGCTCCTGGGGTCTGGTGGTGGAAGCTCCTGGGGTCTGGTGCTGGAAGCTCTGGTGGTGGAAGCTCCTGGGGTCTGGTGGTGGAAGCTCTGGTGGTGGAAACTCCTGGGGTCTGGTGGTGATTTTGCTGGGGTATGGTGGTGAATGCTCCTGAGGTCTGGTGGTGGAAGCTCCTGAGGTCTGGTGGTGGAAGCTCCAGGAGTCTGGTGGTGGAAGCTGGGGGTCGAGCTAGTGGGGTCTGGGGGTGGAAGCTGCTGGGGTCTGGTGGTGGAAGCTTCTGGGGTCTGGTGGTGGAAGCTGGGGGTCGAGCTAGTGGGGGATAACTGTCACAGACCTGGCTGAATCCATTTAGACTCTAGACCCCCTGTTTGGACCCTGACCAGACTTTGGGAACAGTGGGTGGTTCAGCAGAGTGGCGCAGCGGAAGCGTGCTGGGCCCATAACCCAGAGGTCGATGGATCGAAACCATCCTCTGCTAGATACAACTTCAGCTATATTATGAGTCTACTCGGGGACTGGTGGTGGAAGCTGGGGGTCTGGTGGTGGAAGCTCCTGTGTTCTGGTAGTGATTTTGCTGGGGTCTGGTGGTGAATGCTCCTGGGGTCTGGTGCTGGAAGCTCCAGGAGTCTGGTGATGGAAGCTCCTGGGTTCTGGTGGTGGAAGCTGGGGGTCGAGCTAGTGGGGTCTGGGGGTGGAAGCTGGGTGTCTGGTGGTGGAAGCTGCTGGGGTGCTCCTGGGGTCTGGTGGTAGAGACTTTTTTAAAGCTTGATGATTATACTTCATCACTGAGAGTTATGTGTATTCTCATTTTTTAAATGTTTTTTATGAAAAGTACTTTGATTTGTACATGAGATGTGTAATACAAATAAGCTTTCCTCACTTCATAAACTTAAATTCCTTATGTTTGAGTTATCTTTATTTCCTCTTAGCTTTAAGTCAGGTGATTATCAGACTTGACGAATTATTGTCGCACACCAAAGCTAACAATGGAACATACAATCTTTAGAGTCTGAAGTTTTTAAAGACATGCAGAGTAAGCAGTTTGGCCAGTATGGGGATTGAACCCATGACCTTGGCGTTATTAGCACCACGCTCTGACCTTCTGAGCTGACCGGCCTCAATGCTGGCGGCGCGTGTGTGTGTGTGTGAGCGAGCAGGTGGGTCCCCTGAGGGGAAAATACAAGAATGTGTGCGCGTGTGAACTTTTACATGTTGATCTTAACTTCACACTCAGATATACCATATACTTATCTATGGCAGATAACTGTCACAGACCTGGCTGAGTCCATTTAGACTCTAGACCCCCTGTTTGGACCCTGACCAGACTTTGGGAACAGTGGGTGGTTCAGCAGAGTGGCGCAGCGGAAGCGTGCTGGGCCCATAACCCAGAGGTCGATGGATCGAAACCATCCTCTGCTAGATACAACTTCAGCTATATTATGAGTCTACTGTGAGATACTACCCTTGTCTCATTTAATAACAAACATAAAGTGATGTCATTATTTGTACAACTCCTCATGACTATGTTAAGAAGTGTTTTGTTTAGTTTCCTGCAAAGTAAACATAGTGGGAAGTGTTTCTTTCCACATCTAATAGTGTACAAACTCAGAATTTCACACAGAGCCTATGAGAAGCATATGAGCGTTTACCATATTTAGTTACAACTACAAAACACTTAACTGACGTTTTATTCTTTATTACTGAACTAAATGTTTGTCCAGATGGAAGCAACAGTATTTGTTTGCTTGCACAAGCTGACCAAAGGTCCTAACAAAAGGTCCTGAAACCAGAACATGAGTGAAAAGCAATATACGCCTGAGCATCTGACAGAGTGCTGTCCATGGTACCAGGAGCGTCTGGGTGTTTAGGGTACCAGGGCCCTGGTCGTCCAAGTAAGCGGGCTGGCTCTTTCACTCCGGTGGCCGGTTGGGGGGGGGCTTAAGAGCGGGTCCCCGGGTTCGGACGGTGAGCCGGGTCTTTGGGTGGCTCCAGGTGAGCCGGGTTTTTTGGGCAGCGGGACGGTGAGCCGCGAGGCTGAGTGGCTTTCAGCGACGTGCTGCCTGTCAGTTTTTCTCCGGGTTGAAGGTCTTGTTTCGGGCCTGAGGCTAAGTGGCTCCGGACCGGCTGTGGTGTGTTTTTCTCTGGGCCGAGGGGAGGGGTAAGCGGATGTAAGCCCCGCGATTCTCGGCTGGATCTCCGCGGTCTCAGCGCCACGAGAATGCGGATGAAGCCCCCCGATTCTCGGCTCGGCTCGCCACGAGGCTCTGGTCGAGCTGGTCCGGGATTCCACGCACCTCCGGGGACTGGTGGTGGAAGCTGGGGGTCTGGTGGTTATGCTGCTGGGGACTGGTGGTGATTTTGCTGGGGTCTGGTGGTGGAAGCTCCTGGGGTCTGGTGGTGGAAGCTCCTGGGGTCTGGTGGTGGAAGCTCCTGGGGTCTGGTGGTGGAAGCTCCTGGGGTCTGGTGGTGGAAGCTCTGGTGGTGGAAGCTCCTGGGGTCTGGTGGTGGAAGCTCCTGGGGTCTGGTGCTGGAAGCTCTGGTGGTGGAAGCTCCTGGGGTCTGGTGGTGGAAGCTCTGGTGGTGGAAACTCCTGGGGTCTGGTGGTGATTTTGCTGGGGTATGGTGGTGAATGCTCCTGAGGTCTGGTGGTGGAAGCTCCTGAGGTCTGGTGGTGGAAGCTCCAGGAGTCTGGTGGTGGAAGCTGGGGGTCGAGCTAGTGGGGTCTGGGGGTGGAAGCTGCTGGGGTCTGGTGGTGGAAGCTTCTGGGGTCTGGTGGTGGAAGCTGGGGGTCGAGCTAGTGGGGGATAACTGTCACAGACCTGGCTGAATCCATTTAGACTCTAGACCCCCTGTTTGGACCCTGACCAGACTTTGGGAACAGTGGGTGGTTCAGCAGAGTGGCGCAGCGGAAGCGTGCTGGGCCCATAACCCAGAGGTCGATGGATCGAAACCATCCTCTGCTAGATACAACTTCAGCTATATTATGAGTCTACTCGGGGACTGGTGGTGGAAGCTGGGGGTCTGGTGGTGGAAGCTCCTGTGTTCTGGTAGTGATTTTGCTGGGGTCTGGTGGTGAATGCTCCTGGGGTCTGGTGCTGGAAGCTCCAGGAGTCTGGTGATGGAAGCTCCTGGGTTCTGGTGGTGGAAGCTGGGGGTCGAGCTAGTGGGGTCTGGGGGTGGAAGCTGGGTGTCTGGTGGTGGAAGCTGCTGGGGTGCTCCTGGGGTCTGGTGGTAGAGACTTTTTTAAAGCTTGATGATTATACTTCATCACTGAGAGTTATGTGTATTCTCATTTTTTAAATGTTTTTTATGAAAAGTACTTTGATTTGTACATGAGATGTGTAATACAAATAAGCTTTCCTCACTTCATAAACTTAAATTCCTTATGTTTGAGTTATCTTTATTTCCTCTTAGCTTTAAGTCAGGTGATTATCAGACTTGACGAATTATTGTCGCACACCAAAGCTAACAATGGAACATACAATCTTTAGAGTCTGAAGTTTTTAAAGACATGCAGAGTAAGCAGTTTGGCCAGTATGGGGATTGAACCCATGACCTTGGCGTTATTAGCACCACGCTCTGACCTTCTGAGCTGACCGGCCTCAATGCTGGCGGCGCGTGTGTGTGTGTGTGAGCGAGCAGGTGGGTCCCCTGAGGGGAAAATACAAGAATGTGTGCGCGTGTGAACTTTTACATGTTGATCTTAACTTCACACTCAGATATACCATATACTTATCTATGGCAGATAACTGTCACAGACCTGGCTGAGTCCATTTAGACTCTAGACCCCCTGTTTGGACCCTGACCAGACTTTGGGAACAGTGGGTGGTTCAGCAGAGTGGCGCAGCGGAAGCGTGCTGGGCCCATAACCCAGAGGTCGATGGATCGAAACCATCCTCTGCTAGATACAACTTCAGCTATATTATGAGTCTACTGTGAGATACTACCCTTGTCTCATTTAATAACAAACATAAAGTGATGTCATTATTTGTACAACTCCTCATGACTATGTTAAGAAGTGTTTTGTTTAGTTTCCTGCAAAGTAAACATAGTGGGAAGTGTTTCTTTCCACATCTAATAGTGTACAAACTCAGAATTTCACACAGAGCCTATGAGAAGCATATGAGCGTTTACCATATTTAGTTACAACTACAAAACACTTAACTGACGTTTTATTCTTTATTACTGAACTAAATGTTTGTCCAGATGGAAGCAACAGTATTTGTTTGCTTGCACAAGCTGACCAAAGGTCCTAACAAAAGGTCCTGAAACCAGAACATGAGTGAAAAGCAATATACGCCTGAGCATCTGACAGAGTGCTGTCCATGGTACCAGGAGCGTCTGGGTGTTTAGGGTACCAGGGCCCTGGTCGTCCAAGTAAGCGGGCTGGCTCTTTCACTCCGGTGGCCGGTTGGGGGGGGGCTTAAGAGCGGGTCCCCGGGTTCGGACGGTGAGCCGGGTCTTTGGGTGGCTCCAGGTGAGCCGGGTTTTTTGGGCAGCGGGACGGTGAGCCGCGAGGCTGAGTGGCTTTCAGCGACGTGCTGCCTGTCAGTTTTTCTCCGGGTTGAAGGTCTTGTTTCGGGCCTGAGGCTAAGTGGCTCCGGACCGGCTGTGGTGTGTTTTTCTCTGGGCCGAGGGGAGGGGTAAGCGGATGTAAGCCCCGCGATTCTCGGCTGGATCTCCGCGGTCTCAGCGCCACGAGAATGCGGATGAAGCCCCCCGATTCTCGGCTCGGCTCGCCACGAGGCTCTGGTCGAGCTGGTCCGGGATTCCACGCACCTCCGGGGACTGGTGGTGGAAGCTGGGGGTCTGGTGGTTATGCTGCTGGGGACTGGTGGTGATTTTGCTGGGGTCTGGTGGTGGAAGCTCCTGGGGTCTGGTGGTGGAAGCTCCTGGGGTCTGGTGGTGGAAGCTCCTGGGGTCTGGTGGTGGAAGCTCCTGGGGTCTGGTGGTGGAAGCTCTGGTGGTGGAAGCTCCTGGGGTCTGGTGGTGGAAGCTCCTGGGGTCTGGTGCTGGAAGCTCTGGTGGTGGAAGCTCCTGGGGTCTGGTGGTGGAAGCTCTGGTGGTGGAAACTCCTGGGGTCTGGTGGTGATTTTGCTGGGGTATGGTGGTGAATGCTCCTGAGGTCTGGTGGTGGAAGCTCCTGAGGTCTGGTGGTGGAAGCTCCAGGAGTCTGGTGGTGGAAGCTGGGGGTCGAGCTAGTGGGGTCTGGGGGTGGAAGCTGCTGGGGTCTGGTGGTGGAAGCTTCTGGGGTCTGGTGGTGGAAGCTGGGGGTCGAGCTAGTGGGGGATAACTGTCACAGACCTGGCTGAATCCATTTAGACTCTAGACCCCCTGTTTGGACCCTGACCAGACTTTGGGAACAGTGGGTGGTTCAGCAGAGTGGCGCAGCGGAAGCGTGCTGGGCCCATAACCCAGAGGTCGATGGATCGAAACCATCCTCTGCTAGATACAACTTCAGCTATATTATGAGTCTACTCGGGGACTGGTGGTGGAAGCTGGGGGTCTGGTGGTGGAAGCTCCTGTGTTCTGGTAGTGATTTTGCTGGGGTCTGGTGGTGAATGCTCCTGGGGTCTGGTGCTGGAAGCTCCAGGAGTCTGGTGATGGAAGCTCCTGGGTTCTGGTGGTGGAAGCTGGGGGTCGAGCTAGTGGGGTCTGGGGGTGGAAGCTGGGTGTCTGGTGGTGGAAGCTGCTGGGGTGCTCCTGGGGTCTGGTGGTAGAGACTTTTTTAAAGCTTGATGATTATACTTCATCACTGAGAGTTATGTGTATTCTCATTTTTTAAATGTTTTTTATGAAAAGTACTTTGATTTGTACATGAGATGTGTAATACAAATAAGCTTTCCTCACTTCATAAACTTAAATTCCTTATGTTTGAGTTATCTTTATTTCCTCTTAGCTTTAAGTCAGGTGATTATCAGACTTGACGAATTATTGTCGCACACCAAAGCTAACAATGGAACATACAATCTTTAGAGTCTGAAGTTTTTAAAGACATGCAGAGTAAGCAGTTTGGCCAGTATGGGGATTGAACCCATGACCTTGGCGTTATTAGCACCACGCTCTGACCTTCTGAGCTGACCGGCCTCAATGCTGGCGGCGCGTGTGTGTGTGTGTGAGCGAGCAGGTGGGTCCCCTGAGGGGAAAATACAAGAATGTGTGCGCGTGTGAACTTTTACATGTTGATCTTAACTTCACACTCAGATATACCATATACTTATCTATGGCAGATAACTGTCACAGACCTGGCTGAGTCCATTTAGACTCTAGACCCCCTGTTTGGACCCTGACCAGACTTTGGGAACAGTGGGTGGTTCAGCAGAGTGGCGCAGTGGAAGCGTGCTGGGCCCATAACCCAGAGGTCGATGGATCGAAACCATCCTCTGCTAGATACAACTTCAGCTATATTATGAGTCTACTGTGAGATACTACCCTTGTCTCATTTAATAACAAACATAAAGTGATGTCATTATTTGTACAACTCCTCATGACTATGTTAAGAAGTGTTTTGTTTAGTTTCCTGCAAAGTAAACATAGTGGGAAGTGTTTCTTTCCACATCTAATAGTGTACAAACTCAGAATTTCACACAGAGCCTATGAGAAGCATATGAGCGTTTACCATATTTAGTTACAACTACAAAACACTTAACTGACGTTTTATTCTTTATTACTGAACTAAATGTTTGTCCAGATGGAAGCAACAGTATTTGTTTGCTTGCACAAGCTGACCAAAGGTCCTAACAAAAGGTCCTGAAACCAGAACATGAGTGAAAAGCAATATACGCCTGAGCATCTGACAGAGTGCTGTCCATGGTACCAGGAGCGTCTGGGTGTTTAGGGTACCAGGGCCCTGGTCGTCCAAGTAAGCGGGCTGGCTCTTTCACTCCGGTGGCCGGTTGGGGGGGGGCTTAAGAGCGGGTCCCCGGGTTCGGACGGTGAGCCGGGTCTTTGGGTGGCTCCAGGTGAGCCGGGTTTTTTGGGCAGCGGGACGGTGAGCCGCGAGGCTGAGTGGCTTTCAGCGACGTGCTGCCTGTCAGTTTTTCTCCGGGTTGAAGGTCTTGTTTCGGGCCTGAGGCTAAGTGGCTCCGGACCGGCTGTGGTGTGTTTTTCTCTGGGCCGAGGGGAGGGGTAAGCGGATGTAAGCCCCGCGATTCTCGGCTGGATCTCCGCGGTCTCAGCGCCACGAGAATGCGGATGAAGCCCCCCGATTCTCGGCTCGGCTCGCCACGAGGCTCTGGTCGAGCTGGTCCGGGATTCCACGCACCTCCGGGGACTGGTGGTGGAAGCTGGGGGTCTGGTGGTTATGCTGCTGGGGACTGGTGGTGATTTTGCTGGGGTCTGGTGGTGGAAGCTCCTGGGGTCTGGTGGTGGAAGCTCCTGGGGTCTGGTGGTGGAAGCTCCTGGGGTCTGGTGGTGGAAGCTCCTGGGGTCTGGTGGTGGAAGCTCTGGTGGTGGAAGCTCCTGGGGTCTGGTGGTGGAAGCTCCTGGGGTCTGGTGCTGGAAGCTCTGGTGGTGGAAGCTCCTGGGGTCTGGTGGTGGAAGCTCTGGTGGTGGAAACTCCTGGGGTCTGGTGGTGATTTTGCTGGGGTATGGTGGTGAATGCTCCTGAGGTCTGGTGGTGGAAGCTCCTGAGGTCTGGTGGTGGAAGCTCCAGGAGTCTGGTGGTGGAAGCTGGGGGTCGAGCTAGTGGGGTCTGGGGGTGGAAGCTGCTGGGGTCTGGTGGTGGAAGCTTCTGGGGTCTGGTGGTGGAAGCTGGGGGTCGAGCTAGTGGGGGATAACTGTCACAGACCTGGCTGAATCCATTTAGACTCTAGACCCCCTGTTTGGACCCTGACCAGACTTTGGGAACAGTGGGTGGTTCAGCAGAGTGGCGCAGCGGAAGCGTGCTGGGCCCATAACCCAGAGGTCGATGGATCGAAACCATCCTCTGCTAGATACAACTTCAGCTATATTATGAGTCTACTCGGGGACTGGTGGTGGAAGCTGGGGGTCTGGTGGTGGAAGCTCCTGTGTTCTGGTAGTGATTTTGCTGGGGTCTGGTGGTGAATGCTCCTGGGGTCTGGTGCTGGAAGCTCCAGGAGTCTGGTGATGGAAGCTCCTGGGTTCTGGTGGTGGAAGCTGGGGGTCGAGCTAGTGGGGTCTGGGGGTGGAAGCTGGGTGTCTGGTGGTGGAAGCTGCTGGGGTGCTCCTGGGGTCTGGTGGTAGAGACTTTTTTAAAGCTTGATGATTATACTTCATCACTGAGAGTTATGTGTATTCTCATTTTTTAAATGTTTTTTATGAAAAGTACTTTGATTTGTACATGAGATGTGTAATACAAATAAGCTTTCCTCACTTCATAAACTTAAATTCCTTATGTTTGAGTTATCTTTATTTCCTCTTAGCTTTAAGTCAGGTGATTATCAGACTTGACGAATTATTGTCGCACACCAAAGCTAACAATGGAACATACAATCTTTAGAGTCTGAAGTTTTTAAAGACATGCAGAGTAAGCAGTTTGGCCAGTATGGGGATTGAACCCATGACCTTGGCGTTATTAGCACCACGCTCTGACCTTCTGAGCTGACCGGCCTCAATGCTGGCGGCGCGTGTGTGTGTGTGTGAGCGAGCAGGTGGGTCCCCTGAGGGGAAAATACAAGAATGTGTGCGCGTGTGAACTTTTACATGTTGATCTTAACTTCACACTCAGATATACCATATACTTATCTATGGCAGATAACTGTCACAGACCTGGCTGAGTCCATTTAGACTCTAGACCCCCTGTTTGGACCCTGACCAGACTTTGGGAACAGTGGGTGGTTCAGCAGAGTGGCGCAGCGGAAGCGTGCTGGGCCCATAACCCAGAGGTCGATGGATCGAAACCATCCTCTGCTAGATACAACTTCAGCTATATTATGAGTCTACTGTGAGATACTACCCTTGTCTCATTTAATAACAAACATAAAGTGATGTCATTATTTGTACAACTCCTCATGACTATGTTAAGAAGTGTTTTGTTTAGTTTCCTGCAAAGTAAACATAGTGGGAAGTGTTTCTTTCCACATCTAATAGTGTACAAACTCAGAATTTCACACAGAGCCTATGAGAAGCATATGAGCGTTTACCATATTTAGTTACAACTACAAAACACTTAACTGACGTTTTATTCTTTATTACTGAACTAAATGTTTGTCCAGATGGAAGCAACAGTATTTGTTTGCTTGCACAAGCTGACCAAAGGTCCTAACAAAAGGTCCTGAAACCAGAACATGAGTGAAAAGCAATATACGCCTGAGCATCTGACAGAGTGCTGTCCATGGTACCAGGAGCGTCTGGGTGTTTAGGGTACCAGGGCCCTGGTCGTCCAAGTAAGCGGGCTGGCTCTTTCACTCCGGTGGCCGGTTGGGGGGGGGCTTAAGAGCGGGTCCCCGGGTTCGGACGGTGAGCCGGGTCTTTGGGTGGCTCCAGGTGAGCCGGGTTTTTTGGGCAGCGGGACGGTGAGCCGCGAGGCTGAGTGGCTTTCAGCGACGTGCTGCCTGTCAGTTTTTCTCCGGGTTGAAGGTCTTGTTTCGGGCCTGAGGCTAAGTGGCTCCGGACCGGCTGTGGTGTGTTTTTCTCTGGGCCGAGGGGAGGGGTAAGCGGATGTAAGCCCCGCGATTCTCGGCTGGATCTCCGCGGTCTCAGCGCCACGAGAATGCGGATGAAGCCCCCCGATTCTCGGCTCGGCTCGCCACGAGGCTCTGGTCGAGCTGGTCCGGGATTCCACGCACCTCCGGGGACTGGTGGTGGAAGCTGGGGGTCTGGTGGTTATGCTGCTGGGGACTGGTGGTGATTTTGCTGGGGTCTGGTGGTGGAAGCTCCTGGGGTCTGGTGGTGGAAGCTCCTGGGGTCTGGTGGTGGAAGCTCCTGGGGTCTGGTGGTGGAAGCTCCTGGGGTCTGGTGGTGGAAGCTCTGGTGGTGGAAGCTCCTGGGGTCTGGTGGTGGAAGCTCCTGGGGTCTGGTGCTGGAAGCTCTGGTGGTGGAAGCTCCTGGGGTCTGGTGGTGGAAGCTCTGGTGGTGGAAACTCCTGGGGTCTGGTGGTGATTTTGCTGGGGTATGGTGGTGAATGCTCCTGAGGTCTGGTGGTGGAAGCTCCTGAGGTCTGGTGGTGGAAGCTCCAGGAGTCTGGTGGTGGAAGCTGGGGGTCGAGCTAGTGGGGTCTGGGGGTGGAAGCTGCTGGGGTCTGGTGGTGGAAGCTTCTGGGGTCTGGTGGTGGAAGCTGGGGGTCGAGCTAGTGGGGGATAACTGTCACAGACCTGGCTGAATCCATTTAGACTCTAGACCCCCTGTTTGGACCCTGACCAGACTTTGGGAACAGTGGGTGGTTCAGCAGAGTGGCGCAGCGGAAGCGTGCTGGGCCCATAACCCAGAGGTCGATGGATCGAAACCATCCTCTGCTAGATACAACTTCAGCTATATTATGAGTCTACTCGGGGACTGGTGGTGGAAGCTGGGGGTCTGGTGGTGGAAGCTCCTGTGTTCTGGTAGTGATTTTGCTGGGGTCTGGTGGTGAATGCTCCTGGGGTCTGGTGCTGGAAGCTCCAGGAGTCTGGTGATGGAAGCTCCTGGGTTCTGGTGGTGGAAGCTGGGGGTCGAGCTAGTGGGGTCTGGGGGTGGAAGCTGGGTGTCTGGTGGTGGAAGCTGCTGGGGTGCTCCTGGGGTCTGGTGGTAGAGACTTTTTTAAAGCTTGATGATTATACTTCATCACTGAGAGTTATGTGTATTCTCATTTTTTAAATGTTTTTTATGAAAAGTACTTTGATTTGTACATGAGATGTGTAATACAAATAAGCTTTCCTCACTTCATAAACTTAAATTCCTTATGTTTGAGTTATCTTTATTTCCTCTTAGCTTTAAGTCAGGTGATTATCAGACTTGACGAATTATTGTCGCACACCAAAGCTAACAATGGAACATACAATCTTTAGAGTCTGAAGTTTTTAAAGACATGCAGAGTAAGCAGTTTGGCCAGTATGGGGATTGAACCCATGACCTTGGCGTTATTAGCACCACGCTCTGACCTTCTGAGCTGACCGGCCTCAATGCTGGCGGCGCGTGTGTGTGTGTGTGAGCGAGCAGGTGGGTCCCCTGAGGGGAAAATACAAGAATGTGTGCGCGTGTGAACTTTTACATGTTGATCTTAACTTCACACTCAGATATACCATATACTTATCTATGGCAGATAACTGTCACAGACCTGGCTGAGTCCATTTAGACTCTAGACCCCCTGTTTGGACCCTGACCAGACTTTGGGAACAGTGGGTGGTTCAGCAGAGTGGCGCAGCGGAAGCGTGCTGGGCCCATAACCCAGAGGTCGATGGATCGAAACCATCCTCTGCTAGATACAACTTCAGCTATATTATGAGTCTACTGTGAGATACTACCCTTGTCTCATTTAATAACAAACATAAAGTGATGTCATTATTTGTACAACTCCTCATGACTATGTTAAGAAGTGTTTTGTTTAGTTTCCTGCAAAGTAAACATAGTGGGAAGTGTTTCTTTCCACATCTAATAGTGTACAAACTCAGAATTTCACACAGAGCCTATGAGAAGCATATGAGCGTTTACCATATTTAGTTACAACTACAAAACACTTTACTGACGTTTTATTCTTTATTACTGAACTAAATGTTTGTCCAGATGGAAGCAACAGTATTTGTTTGCTTGCACAAGCTGACCAAAGGTCCTAACAAAAGGTCCTGAAACCAGAACATGAGTGAAAAGCAATATACGCCTGAGCATCTGACAGAGTGCTGTCCATGGTACCAGGAGCGTCTGGGTGTTTAGGGTACCAGGGCCCTGGTCGTCCAAGTAAGCGGGCTGGCTCTTTCACTCCGGTGGCCGGTTGGGGGGGGGCTTAAGAGCGGGTCCCCGGGTTCGGACGGTGAGCCGGGTCTTTGGGTGGCTCCAGGTGAGCCGGGTTTTTTGGGCAGCGGGACGGTGAGCCGCGAGGCTGAGTGGCTTTCAGCGACGTGCTGCCTGTCAGTTTTTCTCCGGGTTGAAGGTCTTGTTTCGGGCCTGAGGCTAAGTGGCTCCGGACCGGCTGTGGTGTGTTTTTCTCTGGGCCGAGGGGAGGGGTAAGCGGATGTAAGCCCCGCGATTCTCGGCTGGATCTCCGCGGTCTCAGCGCCACGAGAATGCGGATGAAGCCCCCCGATTCTCGGCTCGGCTCGCCACGAGGCTCTGGTCGAGCTGGTCCGGGATTCCACGCACCTCCGGGGACTGGTGGTGGAAGCTGGGGGTCTGGTGGTTATGCTGCTGGGGACTGGTGGTGATTTTGCTGGGGTCTGGTGGTGGAAGCTCCTGGGGTCTGGTGGTGGAAGCTCCTGGGGTCTGGTGGTGGAAGCTCCTGGGGTCTGGTGGTGGAAGCTCCTGGGGTCTGGTGGTGGAAGCTCTGGTGGTGGAAGCTCCTGGGGTCTGGTGGTGGAAGCTCCTGGGGTCTGGTGCTGGAAGCTCTGGTGGTGGAAGCTCCTGGGGTCTGGTGGTGGAAGCTCTGGTGGTGGAAACTCCTGGGGTCTGGTGGTGATTTTGCTGGGGTATGGTGGTGAATGCTCCTGAGGTCTGGTGGTGGAAGCTCCTGAGGTCTGGTGGTGGAAGCTCCAGGAGTCTGGTGGTGGAAGCTGGGGGTCGAGCTAGTGGGGTCTGGGGGTGGAAGCTGCTGGGGTCTGGTGGTGGAAGCTTCTGGGGTCTGGTGGTGGAAGCTGGGGGTCGAGCTAGTGGGGGATAACTGTCACAGACCTGGCTGAATCCATTTAGACTCTAGACCCCCTGTTTGGACCCTGACCAGACTTTGGGAACAGTGGGTGGTTCAGCAGAGTGGCGCAGCGGAAGCGTGCTGGGCCCATAACCCAGAGGTCGATGGATCGAAACCATCCTCTGCTAGATACAACTTCAGCTATATTATGAGTCTACTCGGGGACTGGTGGTGGAAGCTGGGGGTCTGGTGGTGGAAGCTCCTGTGTTCTGGTAGTGATTTTGCTGGGGTCTGGTGGTGAATGCTCCTGGGGTCTGGTGCTGGAAGCTCCAGGAGTCTGGTGATGGAAGCTCCTGGGTTCTGGTGGTGGAAGCTGGGGGTCGAGCTAGTGGGGTCTGGGGGTGGAAGCTGGGTGTCTGGTGGTGGAAGCTGCTGGGGTGCTCCTGGGGTCTGGTGGTAGAGACTTTTTTAAAGCTTGATGATTATACTTCATCACTGAGAGTTATGTGTATTCTCATTTTTTAAATGTTTTTTATGAAAAGTACTTTGATTTGTACATGAGATGTGTAATACAAATAAGCTTTCCTCACTTCATAAACTTAAATTCCTTATGTTTGAGTTATCTTTATTTCCTCTTAGCTTTAAGTCAGGTGATTATCAGACTTGACGAATTATTGTCGCACACCAAAGCTAACAATGGAACATACAATCTTTAGAGTCTGAAGTTTTTAAAGACATGCAGAGTAAGCAGTTTGGCCAGTATGGGGATTGAACCCATGACCTTGGCGTTATTAGCACCACGCTCTGACCTTCTGAGCTGACCGGCCTCAATGCTGGCGGCGCGTGTGTGTGTGTGTGAGCGAGCAGGTGGGTCCCCTGAGGGGAAAATACAAGAATGTGTGCGCGTGTGAACTTTTACATGTTGATCTTAACTTCACACTCAGATATACCATATACTTATCTATGGCAGATAACTGTCACAGACCTGGCTGAGTCCATTTAGACTCTAGACCCCCTGTTTGGACCCTGACCAGACTTTGGGAACAGTGGGTGGTTCAGCAGAGTGGCGCAGCGGAAGCGTGCTGGGCCCATAACCCAGAGGTCGATGGATCGAAACCATCCTCTGCTAGATACAACTTCAGCTATATTATGAGTCTACTGTGAGATACTACCCTTGTCTCATTTAATAACAAACATAAAGTGATGTCATTATTTGTACAACTCCTCATGACTATGTTAAGAAGTGTTTTGTTTAGTTTCCTGCAAAGTAAACATAGTGGGAAGTGTTTCTTTCCACATCTAATAGTGTACAAACTCAGAATTTCACACAGAGCCTATGAGAAGCATATGAGCGTTTACCATATTTAGTTACAACTACAAAACACTTAACTGACGTTTTATTCTTTATTACTGAACTAAATGTTTGTCCAGATGGAAGCAACAGTATTTGTTTGCTTGCACAAGCTGACCAAAGGTCCTAACAAAAGGTCCTGAAACCAGAACATGAGTGAAAAGCAATATACGCCTGAGCATCTGACAGAGTGCTGTCCATGGTACCAGGAGCGTCTGGGTGTTTAGGGTACCAGGGCCCTGGTCGTCCAAGTAAGCGGGCTGGCTCTTTCACTCCGGTGGCCGGTTGGGGGGGGGCTTAAGAGCGGGTCCCCGGGTTCGGACGGTGAGCCGGGTCTTTGGGTGGCTCCAGGTGAGCCGGGTTTTTTGGGCAGCGGGACGGTGAGCCGCGAGGCTGAGTGGCTTTCAGCGACGTGCTGCCTGTCAGTTTTTCTCCGGGTTGAAGGTCTTGTTTCGGGCCTGAGGCTAAGTGGCTCCGGACCGGCTGTGGTGTGTTTTTCTCTGGGCCGAGGGGAGGGGTAAGCGGATGTAAGCCCCGCGATTCTCGGCTGGATCTCCGCGGTCTCAGCGCCACGAGAATGCGGATGAAGCCCCCCGATTCTCGGCTCGGCTCGCCACGAGGCTCTGGTCGAGCTGGTCCGGGATTCCACGCACCTCCGGGGACTGGTGGTGGAAGCTGGGGGTCTGGTGGTTATGCTGCTGGGGACTGGTGGTGATTTTGCTGGGGTCTGGTGGTGGAAGCTCCTGGGGTCTGGTGGTGGAAGCTCCTGGGGTCTGGTGGTGGAAGCTCCTGGGGTCTGGTGGTGGAAGCTCCTGGGGTCTGGTGGTGGAAGCTCTGGTGGTGGAAGCTCCTGGGGTCTGGTGGTGGAAGCTCCTGGGGTCTGGTGCTGGAAGCTCTGGTGGTGGAAGCTCCTGGGGTCTGGTGGTGGAAGCTCTGGTGGTGGAAACTCCTGGGGTCTGGTGGTGATTTTGCTGGGGTATGGTGGTGAATGCTCCTGAGGTCTGGTGGTGGAAGCTCCTGAGGTCTGGTGGTGGAAGCTCCAGGAGTCTGGTGGTGGAAGCTGGGGGTCGAGCTAGTGGGGTCTGGGGGTGGAAGCTGCTGGGGTCTGGTGGTGGAAGCTTCTGGGGTCTGGTGGTGGAAGCTGGGGGTCGAGCTAGTGGGGGATAACTGTCACAGACCTGGCTGAATCCATTTAGACTCTAGACCCCCTGTTTGGACCCTGACCAGACTTTGGGAACAGTGGGTGGTTCAGCAGAGTGGCGCAGCGGAAGCGTGCTGGGCCCATAACCCAGAGGTCGATGGATCGAAACCATCCTCTGCTAGATACAACTTCAGCTATATTATGAGTCTACTCGGGGACTGGTGGTGGAAGCTGGGGGTCTGGTGGTGGAAGCTCCTGTGTTCTGGTAGTGATTTTGCTGGGGTCTGGTGGTGAATGCTCCTGGGGTCTGGTGCTGGAAGCTCCAGGAGTCTGGTGATGGAAGCTCCTGGGTTCTGGTGGTGGAAGCTGGGGGTCGAGCTAGTGGGGTCTGGGGGTGGAAGCTGGGTGTCTGGTGGTGGAAGCTGCTGGGGTGCTCCTGGGGTCTGGTGGTAGAGACTTTTTTAAAGCTTGATGATTATACTTCATCACTGAGAGTTATGTGTATTCTCATTTTTTAAATGTTTTTTATGAAAAGTACTTTGATTTGTACATGAGATGTGTAATACAAATAAGCTTTCCTCACTTCATAAACTTAAATTCCTTATGTTTGAGTTATCTTTATTTCCTCTTAGCTTTAAGTCAGGTGATTATCAGACTTGACGAATTATTGTCGCACACCAAAGCTAACAATGGAACATACAATCTTTAGAGTCTGAAGTTTTTAAAGACATGCAGAGTAAGCAGTTTGGCCAGTATGGGGATTGAACCCATGACCTTGGCGTTATTAGCACCACGCTCTGACCTTCTGAGCTGACCGGCCTCAATGCTGGCGGCGCGTGTGTGTGTGTGTGAGCGAGCAGGTGGGTCCCCTGAGGGGAAAATACAAGAATGTGTGCGCGTGTGAACTTTTACATGTTGATCTTAACTTCACACTCAGATATACCATATACTTATCTATGGCAGATAACTGTCACAGACCTGGCTGAGTCCATTTAGACTCTAGACCCCCTGTTTGGACCCTGACCAGACTTTGGGAACAGTGGGTGGTTCAGCAGAGTGGCGCAGCGGAAGCGTGCTGGGCCCATAACCCAGAGGTCGATGGATCGAAACCATCCTCTGCTAGATACAACTTCAGCTATATTATGAGTCTACTGTGAGATACTACCCTTGTCTCATTTAATAACAAACATAAAGTGATGTCATTATTTGTACAACTCCTCATGACTATGTTAAGAAGTGTTTTGTTTAGTTTCCTGCAAAGTAAACATAGTGGGAAGTGTTTCTTTCCACATCTAATAGTGTACAAACTCAGAATTTCACACAGAGCCTATGAGAAGCATATGAGCGTTTACCATATTTAGTTACAACTACAAAACACTTAACTGACGTTTTATTCTTTATTACTGAACTAAATGTTTGTCCAGATGGAAGCAACAGTATTTGTTTGCTTGCACAAGCTGACCAAAGGTCCTAACAAAAGGTCCTGAAACCAGAACATGAGTGAAAAGCAATATACGCCTGAGCATCTGACAGAGTGCTGTCCATGGTACCAGGAGCGTCTGGGTGTTTAGGGTACCAGGGCCCTGGTCGTCCAAGTAAGCTGGCTGGCTCTTTCACTCCGGTGGCCGGTTGGGGGGGGGCTTAAGAGCGGGTCCCCGGGTTCGGACGGTGAGCCGGGTCTTTGGGTGGCTCCAGGTGAGCCGGGTTTTTTGGGCAGCGGGACGGTGAGCCGCGAGGCTGAGTGGCTTTCAGCGACGTGCTGCCTGTCAGTTTTTCTCCGGGTTGAAGGTCTTGTTTCGGGCCTGAGGCTAAGTGGCTCCGGACCGGCTGTGGTGTGTTTTTCTCTGGGCCGAGGGGAGGGGTAAGCGGATGTAAGCCCCGCGATTCTCGGCTGGATCTCCGCGGTCTCAGCGCCACGAGAATGCGGATGAAGCCCCCCGATTCTCGGCTCGGCTCGCCACGAGGCTCTGGTCGAGCTGGTCCGGGATTCCACGCACCTCCGGGGACTGGTGGTGGAAGCTGGGGGTCTGGTGGTTATGCTGCTGGGGACTGGTGGTGATTTTGCTGGGGTCTGGTGGTGGAAGCTCCTGGGGTCTGGTGGTGGAAGCTCCTGGGGTCTGGTGGTGGAAGCTCCTGGGGTCTGGTGGTGGAAGCTCCTGGGGTCTGGTGGTGGAAGCTCTGGTGGTGGAAGCTCCTGGGGTCTGGTGGTGGAAGCTCCTGGGGTCTGGTGCTGGAAGCTCTGGTGGTGGAAGCTCCTGGGGTCTGGTGGTGGAAGCTCTGGTGGTGGAAACTCCTGGGGTCTGGTGGTGATTTTGCTGGGGTATGGTGGTGAATGCTCCTGAGGTCTGGTGGTGGAAGCTCCTGAGGTCTGGTGGTGGAAGCTCCAGGAGTCTGGTGGTGGAAGCTGGGGGTCGAGCTAGTGGGGTCTGGGGGTGGAAGCTGCTGGGGTCTGGTGGTGGAAGCTTCTGGGGTCTGGTGGTGGAAGCTGGGGGTCGAGCTAGTGGGGGATAACTGTCACAGACCTGGCTGAATCCATTTAGACTCTAGACCCCCTGTTTGGACCCTGACCAGACTTTGGGAACAGTGGGTGGTTCAGCAGAGTGGCGCAGCGGAAGCGTGCTGGGCCCATAACCCAGAGGTCGATGGATCGAAACCATCCTCTGCTAGATACAACTTCAGCTATATTATGAGTCTACTCGGGGACTGGTGGTGGAAGCTGGGGGTCTGGTGGTGGAAGCTCCTGTGTTCTGGTAGTGATTTTGCTGGGGTCTGGTGGTGAATGCTCCTGGGGTCTGGTGCTGGAAGCTCCAGGAGTCTGGTGATGGAAGCTCCTGGGTTCTGGTGGTGGAAGCTGGGGGTCGAGCTAGTGGGGTCTGGGGGTGGAAGCTGGGTGTCTGGTGGTGGAAGCTGCTGGGGTGCTCCTGGGGTCTGGTGGTAGAGACTTTTTTAAAGCTTGATGATTATACTTCATCACTGAGAGTTATGTGTATTCTCATTTTTTAAATGTTTTTTATGAAAAGTACTTTGATTTGTACATGAGATGTGTAATACAAATAAGCTTTCCTCACTTCATAAACTTAAATTCCTTATGTTTGAGTTATCTTTATTTCCTCTTAGCTTTAAGTCAGGTGATTATCAGACTTGACGAATTATTGTCGCACACCAAAGCTAACAATGGAACATACAATCTTTAGAGTCTGAAGTTTTTAAAGACATGCAGAGTAAGCAGTTTGGCCAGTATGGGGATTGAACCCATGACCTTGGCGTTATTAGCACCACGCTCTGACCTTCTGAGCTGACCGGCCTCAATGCTGGCGGCGCGTGTGTGTGTGTGTGAGCGAGCAGGTGGGTCCCCTGAGGGGAAAATACAAGAATGTGTGCGCGTGTGAACTTTTACATGTTGATCTTAACTTCACACTCAGATATACCATATACTTATCTATGGCAGATAACTGTCACAGACCTGGCTGAGTCCATTTAGACTCTAGACCCCCTGTTTGGACCCTGACCAGACTTTGGGAACAGTGGGTGGTTCAGCAGAGTGGCGCAGCGGAAGCGTGCTGGGCCCATAACCCAGAGGTCGATGGATCGAAACCATCCTCTGCTAGATACAACTTCAGCTATATTATGAGTCTACTGTGAGATACTACCCTTGTCTCATTTAATAACAAACATAAAGTGATGTCATTATTTGTACAACTCCTCATGACTATGTTAAGAAGTGTTTTGTTTAGTTTCCTGCAAAGTAAACATAGTGGGAAGTGTTTCTTTCCACATCTAATAGTGTACAAACTCAGAATTTCACACAGAGCCTATGAGAAGCATATGAGCGTTTACCATATTTAGTTACAACTACAAAACACTTAACTGACGTTTTATTCTTTATTACTGAACTAAATGTTTGTCCAGATGGAAGCAACAGTATTTGTTTGCTTGCACAAGCTGACCAAAGGTCCTAACAAAAGGTCCTGAAACCAGAACATGAGTGAAAAGCAATATACGCCTGAGCATCTGACAGAGTGCTGTCCATGGTACCAGGAGCGTCTGGGTGTTTAGGGTACCAGGGCCCTGGTCGTCCAAGTAAGCGGGCTGGCTCTTTCACTCCGGTGGCCGGTTGGGGGGGGGCTTAAGAGCGGGTCCCCGGGTTCGGACGGTGAGCCGGGTCTTTGGGTGGCTCCAGGTGAGCCGTGTTTTTTGGGCAGCGGGACGGTGAGCCGCGAGGCTGAGTGGCTTTCAGCGACGTGCTGCCTGTCAGTTTTTCTCCGGGTTGAAGGTCTTGTTTCGGGCCTGAGGCTAAGTGGCTCCGGACCGGCTGTGGTGTGTTTTTCTCTGGGCCGAGGGGAGGGGTAAGCGGATGTAAGCCCCGCGATTCTCGGCTGGATCTCCGCGGTCTCAGCGCCACGAGAATGCGGATGAAGCCCCCCGATTCTCGGCTCGGCTCGCCACGAGGCTCTGGTCGAGCTGGTCCGGGATTCCACGCACCTCCGGGGACTGGTGGTGGAAGCTGGGGGTCTGGTGGTTATGCTGCTGGGGACTGGTGGTGATTTTGCTGGGGTCTGGTGGTGGAAGCTCCTGGGGTCTGGTGGTGGAAGCTCCTGGGGTCTGGTGGTGGAAGCTCCTGGGGTCTGGTGGTGGAAGCTCCTGGGGTCTGGTGGTGGAAGCTCTGGTGGTGGAAGCTCCTGGGGTCTGGTGGTGGAAGCTCCTGGGGTCTGGTGCTGGAAGCTCTGGTGGTGGAAGCTCCTGGGGTCTGGTGGTGGAAGCTCTGGTGGTGGAAACTCCTGGGGTCTGGTGGTGATTTTGCTGGGGTATGGTGGTGAATGCTCCTGAGGTCTGGTGGTGGAAGCTCCTGAGGTCTGGTGGTGGAAGCTCCAGGAGTCTGGTGGTGGAAGCTGGGGGTCGAGCTAGTGGGGTCTGGGGGTGGAAGCTGCTGGGGTCTGGTGGTGGAAGCTTCTGGGGTCTGGTGGTGGAAGCTGGGGGTCGAGCTAGTGGGGGATAACTGTCACAGACCTGGCTGAATCCATTTAGACTCTAGACCCCCTGTTTGGACCCTGACCAGACTTTGGGAACAGTGGGTGGTTCAGCAGAGTGGCGCAGCGGAAGCGTGCTGGGCCCATAACCCAGAGGTCGATGGATCGAAACCATCCTCTGCTAGATACAACTTCAGCTATATTATGAGTCTACTCGGGGACTGGTGGTGGAAGCTGGGGGTCTGGTGGTGGAAGCTCCTGTGTTCTGGTAGTGATTTTGCTGGGGTCTGGTGGTGAATGCTCCTGGGGTCTGGTGCTGGAAGCTCCAGGAGTCTGGTGATGGAAGCTCCTGGGTTCTGGTGGTGGAAGCTGGGGGTCGAGCTAGTGGGGTCTGGGGGTGGAAGCTGGGTGTCTGGTGGTGGAAGCTGCTGGGGTGCTCCTGGGGTCTGGTGGTAGAGACTTTTTTACAGCTTGATGATTATACTTCATCACTGAGAGTTATGTGTATTCTCATTTTTTAAATGTTTTTTATGAAAAGTACTTTGATTTGTACATGAGATGTGTAATACAAATAAGCTTTCCTCACTTCATAAACTTAAATTCCTTATGTTTGAGTTATCTTTATTTCCTCTTAGCTTTAAGTCAGGTGATTATCAGACTTGACGAATTATTGTCGCACACCAAAGCTAACAATGGAACATACAATCTTTAGAGTCTGAAGTTTTTAAAGACATGCAGAGTAAGCAGTTTGGCCAGTATGGGGATTGAACCCATGACCTTGGCGTTATTAGCACCACGCTCTGACCTTCTGAGCTGACCGGCCTCAATGCTGGCGGCGCGTGTGTGTGTGTGTGAGCGAGCAGGTGGGTCCCCTGAGGGGAAAATACAAGAATGTGTGCGCGTGTGAACTTTTACATGTTGATCTTAACTTCACACTCAGATATACCATATACTTATCTATGGCAGATAACTGTCACAGACCTGGCTGAGTCCATTTAGACTCTAGACCCCCTGTTTGGACCCTGACCAGACTTTGGGAACAGTGGGTGGTTCAGCAGAGTGGCGCAGCGGAAGCGTGCTGGGCCCATAACCCAGAGGTCGATGGATCGAAACCATCCTCTGCTAGATACAACTTCAGCTATATTATGAGTCTACTGTGAGATACTACCCTTGTCTCATTTAATAACAAACATAAAGTGATGTCATTATTTGTACAACTCCTCATGACTATGTTAAGAAGTGTTTTGTTTAGTTTCCTGCAAAGTAAACATAGTGGGAAGTGTTTCTTTCCACATCTAATAGTGTACAAACTCAGAATTTCACACAGAGCCTATGAGAAGCATATGAGCGTTTACCATATTTAGTTACAACTACAAAACACTTAACTGACGTTTTATTCTTTATTACTGAACTAAATGTTTGTCCAGATGGAAGCAACAGTATTTGTTTGCTTGCACAAGCTGACCAAAGGTCCTAACAAAAGGTCCTGAAACCAGAACATGAGTGAAAAGCAATATACGCCTGAGCATCTGACAGAGTGCTGTCCATGGTACCAGGAGCGTCTGGGTGTTTAGGGTACCAGGGCCCTGGTCGTCCAAGTAAGCTGGCTGGCTCTTTCACTCCGGTGGCCGGTTGGGGGGGGGCTTAAGAGCGGGTCCCCGGGTTCGGACGGTGAGCCGGGTCTTTGGGTGGCTCCAGGTGAGCCGGGTTTTTTGGGCAGCGGGACGGTGAGCCGCGAGGCTGAGTGGCTTTCAGCGACGTGCTGCCTGTCAGTTTTTCTCCGGGTTGAAGGTCTTGTTTCGGGCCTGAGGCTAAGTGGCTCCGGACCGGCTGTGGTGTGTTTTTCTCTGGGCCGAGGGGAGGGGTAAGCGGATGTAAGCCCCGCGATTCTCGGCTGGATCTCCGCGGTCTCAGCGCCACGAGAATGCGGATGAAGCCCCCCGATTCTCGGCTCGGCTCGCCACGAGGCTCTGGTCGAGCTGGTCCGGGATTCCACGCACCTCCGGGGACTGGTGGTGGAAGCTGGGGGTCTGGTGGTTATGCTGCTGGGGACTGGTGGTGATTTTGCTGGGGTCTGGTGGTGGAAGCTCCTGGGGTCTGGTGGTGGAAGCTCCTGGGGTCTGGTGGTGGAAGCTCCTGGGGTCTGGTGGTGGAAGCTCCTGGGGTCTGGTGGTGGAAGCTCTGGTGGTGGAAGCTCCTGGGGTCTGGTGGTGGAAGCTCCTGGGGTCTGGTGCTGGAAGCTCTGGTGGTGGAAGCTCCTGGGGTCTGGTGGTGGAAGCTCTGGTGGTGGAAACTCCTGGGGTCTGGTGGTGATTTTGCTGGGGTATGGTGGTGAATGCTCCTGAGGTCTGGTGGTGGAAGCTCCTGAGGTCTGGTGGTGGAAGCTCCAGGAGTCTGGTGGTGGAAGCTGGGGGTCGAGCTAGTGGGGTCTGGGGGTGGAAGCTGCTGGGGTCTGGTGGTGGAAGCTTCTGGGGTCTGGTGGTGGAAGCTGGGGGTCGAGCTAGTGGGGGATAACTGTCACAGACCTGGCTGAATCCATTTAGACTCTAGACCCCCTGTTTGGACCCTGACCAGACTTTGGGAACAGTGGGTGGTTCAGCAGAGTGGCGCAGCGGAAGCGTGCTGGGCCCATAACCCAGAGGTCGATGGATCGAAACCATCCTCTGCTAGATACAACTTCAGCTATATTATGAGTCTACTCGGGGACTGGTGGTGGAAGCTGGGGGTCTGGTGGTGGAAGCTCCTGTGTTCTGGTAGTGATTTTGCTGGGGTCTGGTGGTGAATGCTCCTGGGGTCTGGTGCTGGAAGCTCCAGGAGTCTGGTGATGGAAGCTCCTGGGTTCTGGTGGTGGAAGCTGGGGGTCGAGCTAGTGGGGTCTGGGGGTGGAAGCTGGGTGTCTGGTGGTGGAAGCTGCTGGGGTGCTCCTGGGGTCTGGTGGTAGAGACTTTTTTAAAGCTTGATGATTATACTTCATCACTGAGAGTTATGTGTATTCTCATTTTTTAAATGTTTTTTATGAAAAGTACTTTGATTTGTACATGAGATGTGTAATACAAATAAGCTTTCCTCACTTCATAAACTTAAATTCCTTATGTTTGAGTTATCTTTATTTCCTCTTAGCTTTAAGTCAGGTGATTATCAGACTTGACGAATTATTGTCGCACACCAAAGCTAACAATGGAACATACAATCTTTAGAGTCTGAAGTTTTTAAAGACATGCAGAGTAAGCAGTTTGGCCAGTATGGGGATTGAACCCATGACCTTGGCGTTATTAGCACCACGCTCTGACCTTCTGAGCTGACCGGCCTCAATGCTGGCGGCGCGTGTGTGTGTGTGTGAGCGAGCAGGTGGGTCCCCTGAGGGGAAAATACAAGAATGTGTGCGCGTGTGAACTTTTACATGTTGATCTTAACTTCACACTCAGATATACCATATACTTATCTATGGCAGATAACTGTCACAGACCTGGCTGAGTCCATTTAGACTCTAGACCCCCTGTTTGGACCCTGACCAGACTTTGGGAACAGTGGGTGGTTCAGCAGAGTGGTGCAGCGGAAGCGTGCTGGGCCCATAACCCAGAGGTCGATGGATCGAAACCATCCTCTGCTAGATACAACTTCAGCTATATTATGAGTCTACTGTGAGATACTACCCTTGTCTCATTTAATAACAAACATAAAGTGATGTCATTATTTGTACAACTCCTCATGACTATGTTAAGAAGTGTTTTGTTTAGTTTCCTGCAAAGTAAACATAGTGGGAAGTGTTTCTTTCCACATCTAATAGTGTACAAACTCAGAATTTCACACAGAGCCTATGAGAAGCATATGAGCGTTTACCATATTTAGTTACAACTACAAAACACTTAACTGACGTTTTATTCTTTAATACTGAACTAAATGTTTGTCCAGATGGAAGCAACAGTATTTGTTTGCTTGCACAAGCTGACCAAAGGTCCTAACAAAAGGTCCTGAAACCAGAACATGAGTGAAAAGCAATATACGCCTGAGCATCTGACAGAGTGCTGTCCATGGTACCAGGAGCGTCTGGGTGTTTAGGGTACCAGGGCCCTGGTCGTCCAAGTAAGCGGGCTGGCTCTTTCACTCCGGTGGCCGGTTGGGGGGGGGCTTAAGAGCGGGTCCCCGGGTTCGGACGGTGAGCCGGGTCTTTGGGTGGCTCCAGGTGAGCCGTGTTTTTTGGGCAGCGGGACGGTGAGCCGCGAGGCTGAGTGGCTTTCAGCGACGTGCTGCCTGTCAGTTTTTCTCCGGGTTGAAGGTCTTGTTTCGGGCCTGAGGCTAAGTGGCTCCGGACCGGCTGTGGTGTGTTTTTCTCTGGGCCGAGGGGAGGGGTAAGCGGATGTAAGCCCCGCGATTCTCGGCTGGATCTCCGCGGTCTCAGCGCCACGAGAATGCGGATGAAGCCCCCCGATTCTCGGCTCGGCTCGCCACGAGGCTCTGGTCGAGCTGGTCCGGGATTCCACGCACCTCCGGGGACTGGTGGTGGAAGCTGGGGGTCTGGTGGTTATGCTGCTGGGGACTGGTGGTGATTTTGCTGGGGTCTGGTGGTGGAAGCTCCTGGGGTCTGGTGGTGGAAGCTCCTGGGGTCTGGTGGTGGAAGCTCCTGGGGTCTGGTGGTGGAAGCTCCTGGGGTCTGGTGGTGGAAGCTCTGGTGGTGGAAGCTCCTGGGGTCTGGTGGTGGAAGCTCCTGGGGTCTGGTGCTGGAAGCTCTGGTGGTGGAAGCTCCTGGGGTCTGGTGGTGGAAGCTCTGGTGGTGGAAACTCCTGGGGTCTGGTGGTGATTTTGCTGGGGTATGGTGGTGAATGCTCCTGAGGTCTGGTGGTGGAAGCTCCTGAGGTCTGGTGGTGGAAGCTCCAGGAGTCTGGTGGTGGAAGCTGGGGGTCGAGCTAGTGGGGTCTGGGGGTGGAAGCTGCTGGGGTCTGGTGGTGGAAGCTTCTGGGGTCTGGTGGTGGAAGCTGGGGGTCGAGCTAGTGGGGGATAACTGTCACAGACCTGGCTGAATCCATTTAGACTCTAGACCCCCTGTTTGGACCCTGACCAGACTTTGGGAACAGTGGGTGGTTCAGCAGAGTGGCGCAGCGGAAGCGTGCTGGGCCCATAACCCAGAGGTCGATGGATCGAAACCATCCTCTGCTAGATACAACTTCAGCTATATTATGAGTCTACTCGGGGACTGGTGGTGGAAGCTCCTGTGTTCTGGTAGTGATTTTGCTGGGGTCTGGTGGTGAATGCTCCTGGGGTCTGGTGCTGGAAGCTCCAGGAGTCTGGTGATGGAAGCTCCTGGGTTCTGGTGGTGGAAGCTGGGGGTCGAGCTAGTGGGGTCTGGGGGTGGAAGCTGGGTGTCTGGTGGTGGAAGCTGCTGGGGTGCTCCTGGGGTCTGGTGGTAGAGACTTTTTTAAAGCTTGATGATTATACTTCATCACTGAGAGTTATGTGTATTCTCATTTTTTAAATGTTTTTTATGAAAAGTACTTTGATTTGTACATGAGATGTGTAATACAAATAAGCTTTCCTCACTTCATAAACTTAAATTCCTTATGTTTGAGTTATCTTTATTTCCTCTTAGCTTTAAGTCAGGTGATTATCAGACTTGACGAATTATTGTCGCACACCAAAGCTAACAATGGAACATACAATCTTTAGAGTCTGAAGTTTTTAAAGACATGCAGAGTAAGCAGTTTGGCCAGTATGGGGATTGAACCCATGACCTTGGCGTTATTAGCACCACGCTCTGACCTTCTGAGCTGACCGGCCTCAATGCTGGCGGCGCGTGTGTGTGTGTGTGAGCGAGCAGGTGGGTCCCCTGAGGGGAAAATACAAGAATGTGTGCGCGTGTGAACTTTTACATGTTGATCTTAACTTCACACTCAGATATACCATATACTTATCTATGGCAGATAACTGTCACAGACCTGGCTGAGTCCATTTAGACTCTAGACCCCCTGTTTGGACCCTGACCAGACTTTGGGAACAGTGGGTGGTTCAGCAGAGTGGCGCAGCGGAAGCGTGCTGGGCCCATAACCCAGAGGTCGATGGATCGAAACCATCCTCTGCTAGATACAACTTCAGCTATATTATGAGTCTACTGTGAGATACTACCCTTGTCTCATTTAATAACAAACATAAAGTGATGTCATTATTTGTACAACTCCTCATGACTATGTTAAGAAGTGTTTTGTTTAGTTTCCTGCAAAGTAAACATAGTGGGAAGTGTTTCTTTCCACATCTAATAGTGTACAAACTCAGAATTTCACACAGAGCCTATGAGAAGCATATGAGCGTTTACCATATTTAGTTACAACTACAAAACACTTAACTGACGTTTTATTCTTTATTACTGAACTAAATGTTTGTCCAGATGGAAGCAACAGTATTTGTTTGCTTGCACAAGCTGACCAAAGGTCCTAACAAAAGGTCCTGAAACCAGAACATGAGTGAAAAGCAATATACGCCTGAGCATCTGACAGAGTGCTGTCCATGGTACCAGGAGCGTCTGGGTGTTTAGGGTACCAGGGCCCTGGTCGTCCAAGTAAGCGGGCTGGCTCTTTCACTCCGGTGGCCGGTTGGGGGGGGGCTTAAGAGCGGGTCCCCGGGTTCGGACGGTGAGCCGGGTCTTTGGGTGGCTCCAGGTGAGCCGGGTTTTTTGGGCAGCGGGACGGTGAGCCGCGAGGCTGAGTGGCTTTCAGCGACGTGCTGCCTGTCAGTTTTTCTCCGGGTTGAAGGTCTTGTTTCGGGCCTGAGGCTAAGTGGCTCCGGACCGGCTGTGGTGTGTTTTTCTCTGGGCCGAGGGGAGGGGTAAGCGGATGTAAGCCCCGCGATTCTCGGCTGGATCTCCGCGGTCTCAGCGCCACGAGAATGCGGATGAAGCCCCCCGATTCTCGGCTCGGCTCGCCACGAGGCTCTGGTCGAGCTGGTCCGGGATTCCACGCACCTCCGGGGACTGGTGGTGGAAGCTGGGGGTCTGGTGGTTATGCTGCTGGGGACTGGTGGTGATTTTGCTGGGGTCTGGTGGTGGAAGCTCCTGGGGTCTGGTGGTGGAAGCTCCTGGGGTCTGGTGGTGGAAGCTCCTGGGGTCTGGTGGTGGAAGCTCCTGGGGTCTGGTGGTGGAAGCTCTGGTGGTGGAAGCTCCTGGGGTCTGGTGGTGGAAGCTCCTGGGGTCTGGTGCTGGAAGCTCTGGTGGTGGAAGCTCCTGGGGTCTGGTGGTGGAAGCTCTGGTGGTGGAAACTCCTGGGGTCTGGTGGTGATTTTGCTGGGGTATGGTGGTGAATGCTCCTGAGGTCTGGTGGTGGAAGCTCCTGAGGTCTGGTGGTGGAAGCTCCAGGAGTCTGGTGGTGGAAGCTGGGGGTCGAGCTAGTGGGGTCTGGGGGTGGAAGCTGCTGGGGTCTGGTGGTGGAAGCTTCTGGGGTCTGGTGGTGGAAGCTGGGGGTCGAGCTAGTGGGGGATAACTGTCACAGACCTGGCTGAATCCATTTAGACTCTAGACCCCCTGTTTGGACCCTGACCAGACTTTGGGAACAGTGGGTGGTTCAGCAGAGTGGCGCAGCGGAAGCGTGCTGGGCCCATAACCCAGAGGTCGATGGATCGAAACCATCCTCTGCTAGATACAACTTCAGCTATATTATGAGTCTACTCGGGGACTGGTGGTGGAAGCTGGGGGTCTGGTGGTGGAAGCTCCTGTGTTCTGGTAGTGATTTTGCTGGGGTCTGGTGGTGAATGCTCCTGGGGTCTGGTGCTGGAAGCTCCAGGAGTCTGGTGATGGAAGCTCCTGGGTTCTGGTGGTGGAAGCTGGGGGTCGAGCTAGTGGGGTCTGGGGGTGGAAGCTGGGTGTCTGGTGGTGGAAGCTGCTGGGGTGCTCCTGGGGTCTGGTGGTAGAGACTTTTTTAAAGCTTGATGATTATACTTCATCACTGAGAGTTATGTGTATTCTCATTTTTTAAATGTTTTTTATGAAAAGTACTTTGATTTGTACATGAGATGTGTAATACAAATAAGCTTTCCTCACTTCATAAACTTAAATTCCTTATGTTTGAGTTATCTTTATTTCCTCTTAGCTTTAAGTCAGGTGATTATCAGACTTGACGAATTATTGTCGCACACCAAAGCTAACAATGGAACATACAATCTTTAGAGTCTGAAGTTTTTAAAGACATGCAGAGTAAGCAGTTTGGCCAGTATGGGGATTGAACCCATGACCTTGGCGTTATTAGCACCACGCTCTGACCTTCTGAGCTGACCGGCCTCAATGCTGGCGGCGCGTGTGTGTGTGTGTGAGCGAGCAGGTGGGTCCCCTGAGGGGAAAATACAAGAATGTGTGCGCGTGTGAACTTTTACATGTTGATCTTAACTTCACACTCAGATATACCATATACTTATCTATGGCAGATAACTGTCACAGACCTGGCTGAGTCCATTTAGACTCTAGACCCCCTGTTTGGACCCTGACCAGACTTTGGGAACAGTGGGTGGTTCAGCAGAGTGGCGCAGCGGAAGCGTGCTGGGCCCATAACCCAGAGGTCGATGGATCGAAACCATCCTCTGCTAGATACAACTTCAGCTATATTATGAGTCTACTGTGAGATACTACCCTTGTCTCATTTAATAACAAACATAAAGTGATGTCATTATTTGTACAACTCCTCATGACTATGTTAAGAAGTGTTTTGTTTAGTTTCCTGCAAAGTAAACATAGTGGGAAGTGTTTCTTTCCACATCTAATAGTGTACAAACTCAGAATTTCACACAGAGCCTATGAGAAGCATATGAGCGTTTACCATATTTAGTTACAACTACAAAACACTTAACTGACGTTTTATTCTTTATTACTGAACTAAATGTTTGTCCAGATGGAAGCAACAGTATTTGTTTGCTTGCACAAGCTGACCAAAGGTCCTAACAAAAGGTCCTGAAACCAGAACATGAGTGAAAAGCAATATACGCCTGAGCATCTGACAGAGTGCTGTCCATGGTACCAGGAGCGTCTGGGTGTTTAGGGTACCAGGGCCCTGGTCGTCCAAGTAAGCGGGCTGGCTCTTTCACTCCGGTGGCCGGTTGGGGGGGGGCTTAAGAGCGGGTCCCCGGGTTCGGACGGTGAGCCGGGTCTTTGGGTGGCTCCAGGTGAGCCGGGTTTTTTGGGCAGCGGGACGGTGAGCCGCGAGGCTGAGTGGCTTTCAGCGACGTGCTGCCTGTCAGTTTTTCTCCGGGTTGAAGGTCTTGTTTCGGGCCTGAGGCTAAGTGGCTCCGGACCGGCTGTGGTGTGTTTTTCTCTGGGCCGAGGGGAGGGGTAAGCGGATGTAAGCCCCGCGATTCTCGGCTGGATCTCCGCGGTCTCAGCGCCACGAGAATGCGGATGAAGCCCCCCGATTCTCGGCTCGGCTCGCCACGAGGCTCTGGTCGAGCTGGTCCGGGATTCCACGCACCTCCGGGGACTGGTGGTGGAAGCTGGGGGTCTGGTGGTTATGCTGCTGGGGACTGGTGGTGATTTTGCTGGGGTCTGGTGGTGGAAGCTCCTGGGGTCTGGTGGTGGAAGCTCCTGGGGTCTGGTGGTGGAAGCTCCTGGGGTCTGGTGGTGGAAGCTCCTGGGGTCTGGTGGTGGAAGCTCTGGTGGTGGAAGCTCCTGGGGTCTGGTGGTGGAAGCTCCTGGGGTCTGGTGCTGGAAGCTCTGGTGGTGGAAGCTCCTGGGGTCTGGTGGTGGAAGCTCTGGTGGTGGAAACTCCTGGGGTCTGGTGGTGATTTTGCTGGGGTATGGTGGTGAATGCTCCTGAGGTCTGGTGGTGGAAGCTCCTGAGGTCTGGTGGTGGAAGCTCCAGGAGTCTGGTGGTGGAAGCTGGGGGTCGAGCTAGTGGGGTCTGGGGGTGGAAGCTGCTGGGGTCTGGTGGTGGAAGCTTCTGGGGTCTGGTGGTGGAAGCTGGGGGTCGAGCTAGTGGGGGATAACTGTCACAGACCTGGCTGAATCCATTTAGACTCTAGACCCCCTGTTTGGACCCTGACCAGACTTTGGGAACAGTGGGTGGTTCAGCAGAGTGGCGCAGCGGAAGCGTGCTGGGCCCATAACCCAGAGGTCGATGGATCGAAACCATCCTCTGCTAGATACAACTTCAGCTATATTATGAGTCTACTCGGGGACTGGTGGTGGAAGCTCCTGTGTTCTGGTAGTGATTTTGCTGGGGTCTGGTGGTGAATGCTCCTGGGGTCTGGTGCTGGAAGCTCCAGGAGTCTGGTGATGGAAGCTCCTGGGTTCTGGTGGTGGAAGCTGGGGGTCGAGCTAGTGGGGTCTGGGGGTGGAAGCTGGGTGTCTGGTGGTGGAAGCTGCTGGGGTGCTCCTGGGGTCTGGTGGTAGAGACTTTTTTAAAGCTTGATGATTATACTTCATCACTGAGAGTTATGTGTATTCTCATTTTTTAAATGTTTTTTATGAAAAGTACTTTGATTTGTACATGAGATGTGTAATACAAATAAGCTTTCCTCACTTCATAAACTTAAATTCCTTATGTTTGAGTTATCTTTATTTCCTCTTAGCTTTAAGTCAGGTGATTATCAGACTTGACGAATTATTGTCGCACACCAAAGCTAACAATGGAACATACAATCTTTAGAGTCTGAAGTTTTTAAAGACATGCAGAGTAAGCAGTTTGGCCAGTATGGGGATTGAACCCATGACCTTGGCGTTATTAGCACCACGCTCTGACCTTCTGAGCTGACCGGCCTCAATGCTGGCGGCGCGTGTGTGTGTGTGTGAGCGAGCAGGTGGGTCCCCTGAGGGGAAAATACAAGAATGTGTGCGCGTGTGAACTTTTACATGTTGATCTTAACTTCACACTCAGATATACCATATACTTATCTATGGCAGATAACTGTCACAGACCTGGCTGAGTCCATTTAGACTCTAGACCCCCTGTTTGGACCCTGACCAGACTTTGGGAACAGTGGGTGGTTCAGCAGAGTGGCGCAGCGGAAGCGTGCTGGGCCCATAACCCAGAGGTCGATGGATCGAAACCATCCTCTGCTAGATACAACTTCAGCTATATTATGAGTCTACTGTGAGATACTACCCTTGTCTCATTTAATAACAAACATAAAGTGATGTCATTATTTGTACAACTCCTCATGACTATGTTAAGAAGTGTTTTGTTTAGTTTCCTGCAAAGTAAACATAGTGGGAAGTGTTTCTTTCCACATCTAATAGTGTACAAACTCAGAATTTCACACAGAGCCTATGAGAAGCATATGAGCGTTTACCATATTTAGTTACAACTACAAAACACTTAACTGACGTTTTATTCTTTATTACTGAACTAAATGTTTGTCCAGATGGAAGCAACAGTATTTGTTTGCTTGCACAAGCTGACCAAAGGTCCTAACAAAAGGTCCTGAAACCAGAACATGAGTGAAAAGCAATATACGCCTGAGCATCTGACAGAGTGCTGTCCATGGTACCAGGAGCGTCTGGGTGTTTAGGGTACCAGGGCCCTGGTCGTCCAAGTAAGCGGGCTGGCTCTTTCACTCCGGTGGCCGGTTGGGGGGGGGCTTAAGAGCGGGTCCCCGGGTTCGGACGGTGAGCCGGGTCTTTGGGTGGCTCCAGGTGAGCCGGGTTTTTTGGGCAGCGGGACGGTGAGCCGCGAGGCTGAGTGGCTTTCAGCGACGTGCTGCCTGTCAGTTTTTCTCCGGGTTGAAGGTCTTGTTTCGGGCCTGAGGCTAAGTGGCTCCGGACCGGCTGTGGTGTGTTTTTCTCTGGGCCGAGGGGAGGGGTAAGCGGATGTAAGCCCCGCGATTCTCGGCTGGATCTCCGCGGTCTCAGCGCCACGAGAATGCGGATGAAGCCCCCCGATTCTCGGCTCGGCTCGCCACGAGGGTCTGGTCGAGCTGGTCCGGGATTCCACGCACCTCCGGGGACTGGTGGTGGAAGCTGGGGGTCTGGTGGTTATGCTGCTGGGGACTGGTGGTGATTTTGCTGGGGTCTGGTGGTGGAAGCTCCTGGGGTCTGGTGGTGGAAGCTCCTGGGGTCTGGTGGTGGAAGCTCCTGGGGTCTGGTGGTGGAAGCTCTGGTGGTGGAAGCTCCTGGGGTCTGGTGGTGGAAGCTCCTGGGGTCTGGTGCTGGAAGCTCTGGTGGTGGAAGCTCCTGGGGTCTGGTGGTGGAAGCTCTGGTGGTGGAAACTCCTGGGGTCTGGTGGTGATTTTGCTGGGGTATGGTGGTGAATGCTCCTGAGGTCTGGTGGTGGAAGCTCCTGAGGTCTGGTGGTGGAAGCTCCAGGAGTCTGGTGGTGGAAGCTGGGGGTCGAGCTAGTGGGGTCTGGGGGTGGAAGCTGCTGGGGTCTGGTGGTGGAAGCTTCTGGGGTCTGGTGGTGGAAGCTGGGGGTCGAGCTAGTGGGGGATAACTGTCACAGACCTGGCTGAATCCATTTAGACTCTAGACCCCCTGTTTGGACCCTGACCAGACTTTGGGAACAGTGGGTGGTTCAGCAGAGTGGCGCAGCGGAAGCGTGCTGGGCCCATAACCCAGAGGTCGATGGATCGAAACCATCCTCTGCTAGATACAACTTCAGCTATATTATGAGTCTACTCGGGGACTGGTGGTGGAAGCTGGGGGTCTGGTGGTGGAAGCTCCTGTGTTCTGGTAGTGATTTTGCTGGGGTCTGGTGGTGAATGCTCCTGGGGTCTGGTGCTGGAAGCTCCAGGAGTCTGGTGATGGAAGCTCCTGGGTTCTGGTGGTGGAAGCTGGGGGTCGAGCTAGTGGGGTCTGGGGGTGGAAGCTGGGTGTCTGGTGGTGGAAGCTGCTGGGGTGCTCCTGGGGTCTGGTGGTAGAGACTTTTTTAAAGCTTGATGATTATACTTCATCACTGAGAGTTATGTGTATTCTCATTTTTTAAATGTTTTTTATGAAAAGTACTTTGATTTGTACATGAGATGTGTAATACAAATAAGCTTTCCTCACTTCATAAACTTAAATTCCTTATGTTTGAGTTATCTTTATTTCCTCTTAGCTTTAAGTCAGGTGATTATCAGACTTGACGAATTATTGTCGCACACCAAAGCTAACAATGGAACATACAATCTTTAGAGTCTGAAGTTTTTAAAGACATGCAGAGTAAGCAGTTTGGCCAGTATGGGGATTGAACCCATGACCTTGGCGTTATTAGCACCACGCTCTGACCTTCTGAGCTGACCGGCCTCAATGCTGGCGGCGCGTGTGTGTGTGTGTGAGCGAGCAGGTGGGTCCCCTGAGGGGAAAATACAAGAATGTGTGCGCGTGTGAACTTTTACATGTTGATCTTAACTTCACACTCAGATATACCATATACTTATCTATGGCAGATAACTGTCACAGACCTGGCTGAGTCCATTTAGACTCTAGACCCCCTGTTTGGACCCTGACCAGACTTTGGGAACAGTGGGTGGTTCAGCAGAGTGGCGCAGCGGAAGCGTGCTGGGCCCATAACCCAGAGGTCGATGGATCGAAACCATCCTCTGCTAGATACAACTTCAGCTATATTATGAGTCTACTGTGAGATACTACCCTTGTCTCATTTAATAACAAACATAAAGTGATGTCATTATTTGTACAACTCCTCATGACTATGTTAAGAAGTGTTTTGTTTAGTTTCCTGCAAAGTAAACATAGTGGGAAGTGTTTCTTTCCACATCTAATAGTGTACAAACTCAGAATTTCACACAGAGCCTATGAGAAGCATATGAGCGTTTACCATATTTAGTTACAACTACAAAACACTTAACTGACGTTTTATTCTTTATTACTGAACTAAATGTTTGTCCAGATGGAAGCAACAGTATTTGTTTGCTTGCACAAGCTGACCAAAGGTCCTAACAAAAGGTCCTGAAACCAGAACATGAGTGAAAAGCAATATACGCCTGAGCATCTGACAGAGTGCTGTCCATGGTACCAGGAGCGTCTGGGTGTTTAGGGTACCAGGGCCCTGGTCGTCCAAGTAAGCTGGCTGGCTCTTTCACTCCGGTGGCCGGTTGGGGGGGGGCTTAAGAGCGGGTCCCCGGGTTCGGACGGTGAGCCGGGTCTTTGGGTGGCTCCAGGTGAGCCGGGTTTTTTGGGCAGCGGGACGGTGAGCCGCGAGGCTGAGTGGCTTTCAGCGACGTGCTGCCTGTCAGTTTTTCTCCGGGTTGAAGGTCTTGTTTCGGGCCTGAGGCTAAGTGGCTCCGGACCGGCTGTGGTGTGTTTTTCTCTGGGCCGAGGGGAGGGGTAAGCGGATGTAAGCCCCGCGATTCTCGGCTGGATCTCCGCGGTCTCAGCGCCACGAGAATGCGGATGAAGCCCCCCGATTCTCGGCTCGGCTCGCCACGAGGCTCTGGTCGAGCTGGTCCGGGATTCCACGCACCTCCGGGGACTGGTGGTGGAAGCTGGGGGTCTGGTGGTTATGCTGCTGGGGACTGGTGGTGATTTTGCTGGGGTCTGGTGGTGGAAGCTCCTGGGGTCTGGTGGTGGAAGCTCCTGGGGTCTGGTGGTGGAAGCTCCTGGGGTCTGGTGGTGGAAGCTCCTGGGGTCTGGTGGTGGAAGCTCTGGTGGTGGAAGCTCCTGGGGTCTGGTGGTGGAAGCTCCTGGGGTCTGGTGCTGGAAGCTCTGGTGGTGGAAGCTCCTGGGGTCTGGTGGTGGAAGCTCTGGTGGTGGAAACTCCTGGGGTCTGGTGGTGATTTTGCTGGGGTATGGTGGTGAATGCTCCTGAGGTCTGGTGGTGGAAGCTCCTGAGGTCTGGTGGTGGAAGCTCCAGGAGTCTGGTGGTGGAAGCTGGGGGTCGAGCTAGTGGGGTCTGGGGGTGGAAGCTGCTGGGGTCTGGTGGTGGAAGCTTCTGGGGTCTGGTGGTGGAAGCTGGGGGTCGAGCTAGTGGGGGATAACTGTCACAGACCTGGCTGAATCCATTTAGACTCTAGACCCCCTGTTTGGACCCTGACCAGACTTTGGGAACAGTGGGTGGTTCAGCAGAGTGGCGCAGCGGAAGCGTGCTGGGCCCATAACCCAGAGGTCGATGGATCGAAACCATCCTCTGCTAGATACAACTTCAGCTATATTATGAGTCTACTCGGGGACTGGTGGTGGAAGCTGGGGGTCTGGTGGTGGAAGCTCCTGTGTTCTGGTAGTGATTTTGCTGGGGTCTGGTGGTGAATGCTCCTGGGGTCTGGTGCTGGAAGCTCCAGGAGTCTGGTGATGGAAGCTCCTGGGTTCTGGTGGTGGAAGCTGGGGGTCGAGCTAGTGGGGTCTGGGGGTGGAAGCTGGGTGTCTGGTGGTGGAAGCTGCTGGGGTGCTCCTGGGGTCTGGTGGTAGAGACTTTTTTAAAGCTTGATGATTATACTTCATCACTGAGAGTTATGTGTATTCTCATTTTTTAAATGTTTTTTATGAAAAGTACTTTGATTTGTACATGAGATGTGTAATACAAATAAGCTTTCCTCACTTCATAAACTTAAATTCCTTATGTTTGAGTTATCTTTATTTCCTCTTAGCTTTAAGTCAGGTGATTATCAGACTTGACGAATTATTGTCGCACACCAAAGCTAACAATGGAACATACAATCTTTAGAGTCTGAAGTTTTTAAAGACATGCAGAGTAAGCAGTTTGGCCAGTATGGGGATTGAACCCATGACCTTGGCGTTATTAGCACCACGCTCTGACCTTCTGAGCTGACCGGCCTCAATGCTGGCGGCGCGTGTGTGTGTGTGTGAGCGAGCAGGTGGGTCCCCTGAGGGGAAAATACAAGAATGTGTGCGCGTGTGAACTTTTACATGTTGATCTTAACTTCACACTCAGATATACCATATACTTATCTATGGCAGATAACTGTCACAGACCTGGCTGAGTCCATTTAGACTCTAGACCCCCTGTTTGGACCCTGACCAGACTTTGGGAACAGTGGGTGGTTCAGCAGAGTGGCGCAGCGGAAGCGTGCTGGGCCCATAACCCAGAGGTCGATGGATCGAAACCATCCTCTGCTAGATACAACTTCAGCTATATTATGAGTCTACTGTGAGATACTACCCTTGTCTCATTTAATAACAAACATAAAGTGATGTCATTATTTGTACAACTCCTCATGACTATGTTAAGAAGTGTTTTGTTTAGTTTCCTGCAAAGTAAACATAGTGGGAAGTGTTTCTTTCCACATCTAATAGTGTACAAACTCAGAATTTCACACAGAGCCTATGAGAAGCATATGAGCGTTTACCATATTTAGTTACAACTACAAAACACTTAACTGACGTTTTATTCTTTATTACTGAACTAAATGTTTGTCCAGATGGAAGCAACAGTATTTGTTTGCTTGCACAAGCTGACCAAAGGTCCTAACAAAAGGTCCTGAAACCAGAACATGAGTGAAAAGCAATATACGCCTGAGCATCTGACAGAGTGCTGTCCATGGTACCAGGAGCGTCTGGGTGTTTAGGGTACCAGGGCCCTGGTCGTCCAAGTAAGCGGGCTGGCTCTTTCACTCCGGTGGCCGGTTGGGGGGGGGCTTAAGAGCGGGTCCCCGGGTTCGGACGGTGAGCCGGGTCTTTGGGTGGCTCCAGGTGAGCCGGGTTTTTTGGGCAGCGGGACGGTGAGCCGCGAGGCTGAGTGGCTTTCAGCGACGTGCTGCCTGTCAGTTTTTCTCCGGGTTGAAGGTCTTGTTTCGGGCCTGAGGCTAAGTGGCTCCGGACCGGCTGTGGTGTGTTTTTCTCTGGGCCGAGGGGAGGGGTAAGCGGATGTAAGCCCCGCGATTCTCGGCTGGATCTCCGCGGTCTCAGCGCCACGAGAATGCGGATGAAGCCCCCCGATTCTCGGCTCGGCTCGCCACGAGGCTCTGGTCGAGCTGGTCCGGGATTCCACGCACCTCCGGGGACTGGTGGTGGAAGCTGGGGGTCTGGTGGTTATGCTGCTGGGGACTGGTGGTGATTTTGCTGGGGTCTGGTGGTGGAAGCTCCTGGGGTCTGGTGGTGGAAGCTCCTGGGGTCTGGTGGTGGAAGCTCCTGGGGTCTGGTGGTGGAAGCTCCTGGGGTCTGGTGGTGGAAGCTCTGGTGGTGGAAGCTCCTGGGGTCTGGTGGTGGAAGCTCCTGGGGTCTGGTGCTGGAAGCTCTGGTGGTGGAAGCTCCTGGGGTCTGGTGGTGGAAGCTCTGGTGGTGGAAACTCCTGGGGTCTGGTGGTGATTTTGCTGGGGTATGGTGGTGAATGCTCCTGAGGTCTGGTGGTGGAAGCTCCTGAGGTCTGGTGGTGGAAGCTCCAGGAGTCTGGTGGTGGAAGCTGGGGGTCGAGCTAGTGGGGTCTGGGGGTGGAAGCTGCTGGGGTCTGGTGGTGGAAGCTTCTGGGGTCTGGTGGTGGAAGCTGGGGGTCGAGCTAGTGGGGGATAACTGTCACAGACCTGGCTGAATCCATTTAGACTCTAGACCCCCTGTTTGGACCCTGACCAGACTTTGGGAACAGTGGGTGGTTCAGCAGAGTGGCGCAGCGGAAGCGTGCTGGGCCCATAACCCAGAGGTCGATGGATCGAAACCATCCTCTGCTAGATACAACTTCAGCTATATTATGAGTCTACTCGGGGACTGGTGGTGGAAGCTGGGGGTCTGGTGGTGGAAGCTCCTGTGTTCTGGTAGTGATTTTGCTGGGGTCTGGTGGTGAATGCTCCTGGGGTCTGGTGCTGGAAGCTCCTGGGTTCTGGTGGTGGAAGCTGGGGGTCGAGCTAGTGGGGTCTGGGGGTGGAAGCTGGGTGTCTGGTGGTGGAAGCTGCTGGGGTGCTCCTGGGGTCTGGTGGTAGAGACTTTTTTAAAGCTTGATGATTATACTTCATCACTGAGAGTTATGTGTATTCTCATTTTTTAAATGTTTTTTATGAAAAGTACTTTGATTTGTACATGAGATGTGTAATACAAATAAGCTTTCCTCACTTCATAAACTTAAATTCCTTATGTTTGAGTTATCTTTATTTCCTCTTAGCTTTAAGTCAGGTGATTATCAGACTTGACGAATTATTGTCGCACACCAAAGCTAACAATGGAACATACAATCTTTAGAGTCTGAAGTTTTTAAAGACATGCAGAGTAAGCAGTTTGGCCAGTATGGGGATTGAACCCATGACCTTGGCGTTATTAGCACCACGCTCTGACCTTCTGAGCTGACCGGCCTCAATGCTGGCGGCGCGTGTGTGTGTGTGTGAGCGAGCAGGTGGGTCCCCTGAGGGGAAAATACAAGAATGTGTGCGCGTGTGAACTTTTACATGTTGATCTTAACTTCACACTCAGATATACCATATACTTATCTATGGCAGATAACTGTCACAGACCTGGCTGAGTCCATTTAGACTCTAGACCCCCTGTTTGGACCCTGACCAGACTTTGGGAACAGTGGGTGGTTCAGCAGAGTGGCGCAGCGGAAGCGTGCTGGGCCCATAACCCAGAGGTCGATGGATGGAAACCATCCTCTGCTAGATACAACTTCAGCTATATTATGAGTCTACTGTGAGATACTACCCTTGTCTCATTTAATAACAAACATAAAGTGATGTCATTATTTGTACAACTCCTCATGACTATGTTAAGAAGTGTTTTGTTTAGTTTCCTGCAAAGTAAACATAGTGGGAAGTGTTTCTTTCCACATCTAATAGTGTACAAACTCAGAATTTCACACAGAGCCTATGAGAAGCATATGAGCGTTTACCATATTTAGTTACAACTACAAAACACTTAACTGACGTTTTATTCTTTATTACTGAACTAAATGTTTGTCCAGATGGAAGCAACAGTATTTGTTTGCTTGCACAAGCTGACCAAAGGTCCTAACAAAAGGTCCTGAAACCAGAACATGAGTGAAAAGCAATATACGCCTGAGCATCTGACAGAGTGCTGTCCATGGTACCAGGAGCGTCTGGGTGTTTAGGGTACCAGGGCCCTGGTCGTCCAAGTAAGCGGGCTGGCTCTTTCACTCCGGTGGCCGGTTGGGGGGGGGCTTAAGAGCGGGTCCCCGGGTTCGGACGGTGAGCCGGGTCTTTGGGTGGCTCCAGGTGAGCCGGGTTTTTTGGGCAGCGGGACGGTGAGCCGCGAGGCTGAGTGGCTTTCAGCGACGTGCTGCCTGTCAGTTTTTCTCCGGGTTGAAGGTCTTGTTTCGGGCCTGAGGCTAAGTGGCTCCGGACCGGCTGTGGTGTGTTTTTCTCTGGGCCGAGGGGAGGGGTAAGCGGATGTAAGCCCCGCGATTCTCGGCTGGATCTCCGCGGTCTCAGCGCCACGAGAATGCGGATGAAGCCCCCCGATTCTCGGCTCGGCTCGCCACGAGGGTCTGGTCGAGCTGGTCCGGGATTCCACGCACCTCCGGGGACTGGTGGTGGAAGCTGGGGGTCTGGTGGTTATGCTGCTGGGGACTGGTGGTGATTTTGCTGGGGTCTGGTGGTGGAAGCTCCTGGGGTCTGGTGGTGGAAGCTCCTGGGGTCTGGTGGTGGAAGCTCCTGGGGTCTGGTGGTGGAAGCTCTGGTGGTGGAAGCTCCTGGGGTCTGGTGGTGGAAGCTCCTGGGGTCTGGTGCTGGAAGCTCTGGTGGTGGAAGCTCCTGGGGTCTGGTGGTGGAAGCTCTGGTGGTGGAAACTCCTGGGGTCTGGTGGTGATTTTGCTGGGGTATGGTGGTGAATGCTCCTGAGGTCTGGTGGTGGAAGCTCCTGAGGTCTGGTGGTGGAAGCTCCAGGAGTCTGGTGGTGGAAGCTGGGGGTCGAGCTAGTGGGGTCTGGGGGTGGAAGCTGCTGGGGTCTGGTGGTGGAAGCTTCTGGGGTCTGGTGGTGGAAGCTGGGGGTCGAGCTAGTGGGGGATAACTGTCACAGACCTGGCTGAATCCATTTAGACTCTAGACCCCCTGTTTGGACCCTGACCAGACTTTGGGAACAGTGGGTGGTTCAGCAGAGTGGCGCAGCGGAAGCGTGCTGGGCCCATAACCCAGAGGTCGATGGATCGAAACCATCCTCTGCTAGATACAACTTCAGCTATATTATGAGTCTACTCGGGGACTGGTGGTGGAAGCTGGGGGTCTGGTGGTGGAAGCTCCTGTGTTCTGGTAGTGATTTTGCTGGGGTCTGGTGGTGAATGCTCCTGGGGTCTGGTGCTGGAAGCTCCAGGAGTCTGGTGATGGAAGCTCCTGGGTTCTGGTGGTGGAAGCTGGGGGTCGAGCTAGTGGGGTCTGGGGGTGGAAGCTGGGTGTCTGGTGGTGGAAGCTGCTGGGGTGCTCCTGGGGTCTGGTGGTAGAGACTTTTTTAAAGCTTGATGATTATACTTCATCACTGAGAGTTATGTGTATTCTCATTTTTTAAATGTTTTTTATGAAAAGTACTTTGATTTGTACATGAGATGTGTAATACAAATAAGCTTTCCTCACTTCATAAACTTAAATTCCTTATGTTTGAGTTATCTTTATTTCCTCTTAGCTTTAAGTCAGGTGATTATCAGACTTGACGAATTATTGTCGCACACCAAAGCTAACAATGGAACATACAATCTTTAGAGTCTGAAGTTTTTAAAGACATGCAGAGTAAGCAGTTTGGCCAGTATGGGGATTGAACCCATGACCTTGGCGTTATTAGCACCACGCTCTGACCTTCTGAGCTGACCGGCCTCAATGCTGGCGGCGCGTGTGTGTGTGTGTGAGCGAGCAGGTGGGTCCCCTGAGGGGAAAATACAAGAATGTGTGCGCGTGTGAACTTTTACATGTTGATCTTAACTTCACACTCAGATATACCATATACTTATCTATGGCAGATAACTGTCACAGACCTGGCTGAGTCCATTTAGACTCTAGACCCCCTGTTTGGACCCTGACCAGACTTTGGGAACAGTGGGTGGTTCAGCAGAGTGGCGCAGCGGAAGCGTGCTGGGCCCATAACCCAGAGGTCGATGGATCGAAACCATCCTCTGCTAGATACAACTTCAGCTATATTATGAGTCTACTGTGAGATACTACCCTTGTCTCATTTAATAACAAACATAAAGTGATGTCATTATTTGTACAACTCCTCATGACTATGTTAAGAAGTGTTTTGTTTAGTTTCCTGCAAAGTAAACATAGTGGGAAGTGTTTCTTTCCACATCTAATAGTGTACAAACTCAGAATTTCACACAGAGCCTATGAGAAGCATATGAGCGTTTACCATATTTAGTTACAACTACAAAACACTTAACTGACGTTTTATTCTTTATTACTGAACTAAATGTTTGTCCAGATGGAAGCAACAGTATTTGTTTGCTTGCACAAGCTGACCAAAGGTCCTAACAAAAGGTCCTGAAACCAGAACATGAGTGAAAAGCAATATACGCCTGAGCATCTGACAGAGTGCTGTCCATGGTACCAGGAGCGTCTGGGTGTTTAGGGTACCAGGGCCCTGGTCGTCCAAGTAAGCTGGCTGGCTCTTTCACTCCGGTGGCCGGTTGGGGGGGGGCTTAAGAGCGGGTCCCCGGGTTCGGACGGTGAGCCGGGTCTTTGGGTGGCTCCAGGTGAGCCGGGTTTTTTGGGCAGCGGGACGGTGAGCCGCGAGGCTGAGTGGCTTTCAGCGACGTGCTGCCTGTCAGTTTTTCTCCGGGTTGAAGGTCTTGTTTCGGGCCTGAGGCTAAGTGGCTCCGGACCGGCTGTGGTGTGTTTTTCTCTGGGCCGAGGGGAGGGGTAAGCGGATGTAAGCCCCGCGATTCTCGGCTGGATCTCCGCGGTCTCAGCGCCACGAGAATGCGGATGAAGCCCCCCGATTCTCGGCTCGGCTCGCCACGAGGCTCTGGTCGAGCTGGTCCGGGATTCCACGCACCTCCGGGGACTGGTGGTGGAAGCTGGGGGTCTGGTGGTTATGCTGCTGGGGACTGGTGGTGATTTTGCTGGGGTCTGGTGGTGGAAGCTCCTGGGGTCTGGTGGTGGAAGCTCCTGGGGTCTGGTGGTGGAAGCTCCTGGGGTCTGGTGGTGGAAGCTCCTGGGGTCTGGTGGTGGAAGCTCTGGTGGTGGAAGCTCCTGGGGTCTGGTGGTGGAAGCTCCTGGGGTCTGGTGCTGGAAGCTCTGGTGGTGGAAGCTCCTGGGGTCTGGTGGTGGAAGCTCTGGTGGTGGAAACTCCTGGGGTCTGGTGGTGATTTTGCTGGGGTATGGTGGTGAATGCTCCTGAGGTCTGGTGGTGGAAGCTCCTGAGGTCTGGTGGTGGAAGCTCCAGGAGTCTGGTGGTGGAAGCTGGGGGTCGAGCTAGTGGGGTCTGGGGGTGGAAGCTGCTGGGGTCTGGTGGTGGAAGCTTCTGGGGTCTGGTGGTGGAAGCTGGGGGTCGAGCTAGTGGGGGATAACTGTCACAGACCTGGCTGAATCCATTTAGACTCTAGACCCCCTGTTTGGACCCTGACCAGACTTTGGGAACAGTGGGTGGTTCAGCAGAGTGGCGCAGCGGAAGCGTGCTGGGCCCATAACCCAGAGGTCGATGGATCGAAACCATCCTCTGCTAGATACAACTTCAGCTATATTATGAGTCTACTCGGGGACTGGTGGTGGAAGCTGGGGGTCTGGTGGTGGAAGCTCCTGTGTTCTGGTAGTGATTTTGCTGGGGTCTGGTGGTGAATGCTCCTGGGGTCTGGTGCTGGAAGCTCCAGGAGTCTGGTGATGGAAGCTCCTGGGTTCTGGTGGTGGAAGCTGGGGGTCGAGCTAGTGGGGTCTGGGGGTGGAAGCTGGGTGTCTGGTGGTGGAAGCTGCTGGGGTGCTCCTGGGGTCTGGTGGTAGAGACTTTTTTAAAGCTTGATGATTATACTTCATCACTGAGAGTTATGTGTATTCTCATTTTTTAAATGTTTTTTATGAAAAGTACTTTGATTTGTACATGAGATGTGTAATACAAATAAGCTTTCCTCACTTCATAAACTTAAATTCCTTATGTTTGAGTTATCTTTATTTCCTCTTAGCTTTAAGTCAGGTGATTATCAGACTTGACGAATTATTGTCGCACACCAAAGCTAACAATGGAACATACAATCTTTAGAGTCTGAAGTTTTTAAAGACATGCAGAGTAAGCAGTTTGGCCAGTATGGGGATTGAACCCATGACCTTGGCGTTATTAGCACCACGCTCTGACCTTCTGAGCTGACCGGCCTCAATGCTGGCGGCGCGTGTGTGTGTGTGTGAGCGAGCAGGTGGGTCCCCTGAGGGGAAAATACAAGAATGTGTGCGCGTGTGAACTTTTACATGTTGATCTTAACTTCACACTCAGATATACCATATACTTATCTATGGCAGATAACTGTCACAGACCTGGCTGAGTCCATTTAGACTCTAGACCCCCTGTTTGGACCCTGACCAGACTTTGGGAACAGTGGGTGGTTCAGCAGAGTGGCGCAGCGGAAGCGTGCTGGGCCCATAACCCAGAGGTCGATGGATCGAAACCATCCTCTGCTAGATACAACTTCAGCTATATTATGAGTCTACTGTGAGATACTACCCTTGTCTCATTTAATAACAAACATAAAGTGATGTCATTATTTGTACAACTCCTCATGACTATGTTAAGAAGTGTTTTGTTTAGTTTCCTGCAAAGTAAACATAGTGGGAAGTGTTTCTTTCCACATCTAATAGTGTACAAACTCAGAATTTCACACAGAGCCTATGAGAAGCATATGAGCGTTTACCATATTTAGTTACAACTACAAAACACTTAACTGACGTTTTATTCTTTATTACTGAACTAAATGTTTGTCCAGATGGAAGCAACAGTATTTGTTTGCTTGCACAAGCTGACCAAAGGTCCTAACAAAAGGTCCTGAAACCAGAACATGAGTGAAAAGCAATATACGCCTGAGCATCTGACAGAGTGCTGTCCATGGTACCAGGAGCGTCTGGGTGTTTAGGGTACCAGGGCCCTGGTCGTCCAAGTAAGCGGGCTGGCTCTTTCACTCCGGTGGCCGGTTGGGGGGGGGCTTAAGAGCGGGTCCCCGGGTTCGGACGGTGAGCCGGGTCTTTGGGTGGCTCCAGGTGAGCCGGGTTTTTTGGGCAGCGGGACGGTGAGCCGCGAGGCTGAGTGGCTTTCAGCGACGTGCTGCCTGTCAGTTTTTCTCCGGGTTGAAGGTCTTGTTTCGGGCCTGAGGCTAAGTGGCTCCGGACCGGCTGTGGTGTGTTTTTCTCTGGGCCGAGGGGAGGGGTAAGCGGATGTAAGCCCCGCGATTCTCGGCTGGATCTCCGCGGTCTCAGCGCCACGAGAATGCGGATGAAGCCCCCCGATTCTCGGCTCGGCTCGCCACGAGGCTCTGGTCGAGCTGGTCCGGGATTCCACGCACCTCCGGGGACTGGTGGTGGAAGCTGGGGGTCTGGTGGTTATGCTGCTGGGGACTGGTGGTGATTTTGCTGGGGTCTGGTGGTGGAAGCTCCTGGGGTCTGGTGGTGGAAGCTCCTGGGGTCTGGTGGTGGAAGCTCCTGGGGTCTGGTGGTGGAAGCTCCTGGGGTCTGGTGGTGGAAGCTCTGGTGGTGGAAGCTCCTGGGGTCTGGTGGTGGAAGCTCCTGGGGTCTGGTGCTGGAAGCTCTGGTGGTGGAAGCTCCTGGGGTCTGGTGGTGGAAGCTCTGGTGGTGGAAACTCCTGGGGTCTGGTGGTGATTTTGCTGGGGTATGGTGGTGAATGCTCCTGAGGTCTGGTGGTGGAAGCTCCTGAGGTCTGGTGGTGGAAGCTCCAGGAGTCTGGTGGTGGAAGCTGGGGGTCGAGCTAGTGGGGTCTGGGGGTGGAAGCTGCTGGGGTCTGGTGGTGGAAGCTTCTGGGGTCTGGTGGTGGAAGCTGGGGGTCGAGCTAGTGGGGGATAACTGTCACAGACCTGGCTGAATCCATTTAGACTCTAGACCCCCTGTTTGGACCCTGACCAGACTTTGGGAACAGTGGGTGGTTCAGCAGAGTGGCGCAGCGGAAGCGTGCTGGGCCCATAACCCAGAGGTCGATGGATCGAAACCATCCTCTGCTAGATACAACTTCAGCTATATTATGAGTCTACTCGGGGACTGGTGGTGGAAGCTGGGGGTCTGGTGGTGGAAGCTCCTGTGTTCTGGTAGTGATTTTGCTGGGGTCTGGTGGTGAATGCTCCTGGGGTCTGGTGCTGGAAGCTCCTGGGTTCTGGTGGTGGAAGCTGGGGGTCGAGCTAGTGGGGTCTGGGGGTGGAAGCTGGGTGTCTGGTGGTGGAAGCTGCTGGGGTGCTCCTGGGGTCTGGTGGTAGAGACTTTTTTAAAGCTTGATGATTATACTTCATCACTGAGAGTTATGTGTATTCTCATTTTTTAAATGTTTTTTATGAAAAGTACTTTGATTTGTACATGAGATGTGTAATACAAATAAGCTTTCCTCACTTCATAAACTTAAATTCCTTATGTTTGAGTTATCTTTATTTCCTCTTAGCTTTAAGTCAGGTGATTATCAGACTTGACGAATTATTGTCGCACACCAAAGCTAACAATGGAACATACAATCTTTAGAGTCTGAAGTTTTTAAAGACATGCAGAGTAAGCAGTTTGGCCAGTATGGGGATTGAACCCATGACCTTGGCGTTATTAGCACCACGCTCTGACCTTCTGAGCTGACCGGCCTCAATGCTGGCGGCGCGTGTGTGTGTGTGTGAGCGAGCAGGTGGGTCCCCTGAGGGGAAAATACAAGAATGTGTGCGCGTGTGAACTTTTACATGTTGATCTTAACTTCACACTCAGATATACCATATACTTATCTATGGCAGATAACTGTCACAGACCTGGCTGAGTCCATTTAGACTCTAGACCCCCTGTTTGGACCCTGACCAGACTTTGGGAACAGTGGGTGGTTCAGCAGAGTGGCGCAGCGGAAGCGTGCTGGGCCCATAACCCAGAGGTCGATGGATCGAAACCATCCTCTGCTAGATACAACTTCAGCTATATTATGAGTCTACTGTGAGATACTACCCTTGTCTCATTTAATAACAAACATAAAGTGATGTCATTATTTGTACAACTCCTCATGACTATGTTAAGAAGTGTTTTGTTTAGTTTCCTGCAAAGTAAACATAGTGGGAAGTGTTTCTTTCCACATCTAATAGTGTACAAACTCAGAATTTCACACAGAGCCTATGAGAAGCATATGAGCGTTTACCATATTTAGTTACAACTACAAAACACTTAACTGACGTTTTATTCTTTATTACTGAACTAAATGTTTGTCCAGATGGAAGCAACAGTATTTGTTTGCTTGCACAAGCTGACCAAAGGTCCTAACAAAAGGTCCTGAAACCAGAACATGAGTGAAAAGCAATATACGCCTGAGCATCTGACAGAGTGCTGTCCATGGTACCAGGAGCGTCTGGGTGTTTAGGGTACCAGGGCCCTGGTCGTCCAAGTAAGCTGGCTGGCTCTTTCACTCCGGTGGCCGGTTGGGGGGGGGCTTAAGAGCGGGTCCCCGGGTTCGGACGGTGAGCCGGGTCTTTGGGTGGCTCCAGGTGAGCCGGGTTTTTTGGGCAGCGGGACGGTGAGCCGCGAGGCTGAGTGGCTTTCAGCGACGTGCTGCCTGTCAGTTTTTCTCCGGGTTGAAGGTCTTGTTTCGGGCCTGAGGCTAAGTGGCTCCGGACCGGCTGTGGTGTGTTTTTCTCTGGGCCGAGGGGAGGGGTAAGCGGATGTAAGCCCCGCGATTCTCGGCTGGATCTCCGCGGTCTCAGCGCCACGAGAATGCGGATGAAGCCCCCCGATTCTCGGCTCGGCTCGCCACGAGGCTCTGGTCGAGCTGGTCCGGGATTCCACGCACCTCCGGGGACTGGTGGTGGAAGCTGGGGGTCTGGTGGTTATGCTGCTGGGGACTGGTGGTGATTTTGCTGGGGTCTGGTGGTGGAAGCTCCTGGGGTCTGGTGGTGGAAGCTCCTGGGGTCTGGTGGTGGAAGCTCCTGGGGTCTGGTGGTGGAAGCTCCTGGGGTCTGGTGGTGGAAGCTCTGGTGGTGGAAGCTCCTGGGGTCTGGTGGTGGAAGCTCCTGGGGTCTGGTGGTGGAAGCTCCTGGGGTCTGGTGCTGGAAGCTCTGGTGGTGGAAGCTCCTGGGGTCTGGTGGTGGAAGCTCTGGTGGTGGAAACTCCTGGGGTCTGGTGGTGATTTTGCTGGGGTATGGTGGTGAATGCTCCTGAGGTCTGGTGGTGGAAGCTCCTGAGGTCTGGTGGTGGAAGCTCCAGGAGTCTGGTGGTGGAAGCTGGGGGTCGAGCTAGTGGGGTCTGGGGGTGGAAGCTGCTGGGGTCTGGTGGTGGAAGCTTCTGGGGTCTGGTGGTGGAAGCTGGGGGTCGAGCTAGTGGGGGATAACTGTCACAGACCTGGCTGAATCCATTTAGACTCTAGACCCCCTGTTTGGACCCTGACCAGACTTTGGGAACAGTGGGTGGTTCAGCAGAGTGGCGCAGCGGAAGCGTGCTGGGCCCATAACCCAGAGGTCGATGGATCGAAACCATCCTCTGCTAGATACAACTTCAGCTATATTATGAGTCTACTCGGGGACTGGTGGTGGAAGCTCCTGTGTTCTGGTAGTGATTTTGCTGGGGTCTGGTGGTGAATGCTCCTGGGGTCTGGTGCTGGAAGCTCCAGGAGTCTGGTGATGGAAGCTCCTGGGTTCTGGTGGTGGAAGCTGGGGGTCGAGCTAGTGGGGTCTGGGGGTGGAAGCTGGGTGTCTGGTGGTGGAAGCTGCTGGGGTGCTCCTGGGGTCTGGTGGTAGAGACTTTTTTAAAGCTTGATGATTATACTTCATCACTGAGAGTTATGTGTATTCTCATTTTTTAAATGTTTTTTATGAAAAGTACTTTGATTTGTACATGAGATGTGTAATACAAATAAGCTTTCCTCACTTCATAAACTTAAATTCCTTATGTTTGAGTTATCTTTATTTCCTCTTAGCTTTAAGTCAGGTGATTATCAGACTTGACGAATTATTGTCGCACACCAAAGCTAACAATGGAACATACAATCTTTAGAGTCTGAAGTTTTTAAAGACATGCAGAGTAAGCAGTTTGGCCAGTATGGGGATTGAACCCATGACCTTGGCGTTATTAGCACCACGCTCTGACCTTCTGAGCTGACCGGCCTCAATGCTGGCGGCGCGTGTGTGTGTGTGTGAGCGAGCAGGTGGGTCCCCTGAGGGGAAAATACAAGAATGTGTGCGCGTGTGAACTTTTACATGTTGATCTTAACTTCACACTCAGATATACCATATACTTATCTATGGCAGATAACTGTCACAGACCTGGCTGAGTCCATTTAGACTCTAGACCCCCTGTTTGGACCCTGACCAGACTTTGGGAACAGTGGGTGGTTCAGCAGAGTGGCGCAGCGGAAGCGTGCTGGGCCCATAACCCAGAGGTCGATGGATCGAAACCATCCTCTGCTAGATACAACTTCAGCTATATTATGAGTCTACTGTGAGATACTACCCTTGTCTCATTTAATAACAAACATAAAGTGATGTCATTATTTGTACAACTCCTCATGACTATGTTAAGAAGTGTTTTGTTTAGTTTCCTGCAAAGTAAACATAGTGGGAAGTGTTTCTTTCCACATCTAATAGTGTACAAACTCAGAATTTCACACAGAGCCTATGAGAAGCATATGAGCGTTTACCATATTTAGTTACAACTACAAAACACTTAACTGACGTTTTATTCTTTATTACTGAACTAAATGTTTGTCCAGATGGAAGCAACAGTATTTGTTTGCTTGCACAAGCTGACCAAAGGTCCTAACAAAAGGTCCTGAAACCAGAACATGAGTGAAAAGCAATATACGCCTGAGCATCTGACAGAGTGCTGTCCATGGTACCAGGAGCGTCTGGGTGTTTAGGGTACCAGGGCCCTGGTCGTCCAAGTAAGCGGGCTGGCTCTTTCACTCCGGTGGCCGGTTGGGGGGGGGCTTAAGAGCGGGTCCCCGGGTTCGGACGGTGAGCCGGGTCTTTGGGTGGCTCCAGGTGAGCCGGGTTTTTTGGGCAGCGGGACGGTGAGCCGCGAGGCTGAGTGGCTTTCAGCGACGTGCTGCCTGTCAGTTTTTCTCCGGGTTGAAGGTCTTGTTTCGGGCCTGAGGCTAAGTGGCTCCGGACCGGCTGTGGTGTGTTTTTCTCTGGGCCGAGGGGAGGGGTAAGCGGATGTAAGCCCCGCGATTCTCGGCTGGATCTCCGCGGTCTCAGCGCCACGAGAATGCGGATGAAGCCCCCCGATTCTCGGCTCGGCTCGCCACGAGGCTCTGGTCGAGCTGGTCCGGGATTCCACGCACCTCCGGGGACTGGTGGTGGAAGCTGGGGGTCTGGTGGTTATGCTGCTGGGGACTGGTGGTGATTTTGCTGGGGTCTGGTGGTGGAAGCTCCTGGGGTCTGGTGGTGGAAGCTCCTGGGGTCTGGTGGTGGAAGCTCCTGGGGTCTGGTGGTGGAAGCTCCTGGGGTCTGGTGGTGGAAGCTCTGGTGGTGGAAGCTCCTGGGGTCTGGTGGTGGAAGCTCCTGGGGTCTGGTGCTGGAAGCTCTGGTGGTGGAAGCTCCTGGGGTCTGGTGGTGGAAGCTCTGGTGGTGGAAACTCCTGGGGTCTGGTGGTGATTTTGCTGGGGTATGGTGGTGAATGCTCCTGAGGTCTGGTGGTGGAAGCTCCTGAGGTCTGGTGGTGGAAGCTCCAGGAGTCTGGTGGTGGAAGCTGGGGGTCGAGCTAGTGGGGTCTGGGGGTGGAAGCTGCTGGGGTCTGGTGGTGGAAGCTTCTGGGGTCTGGTGGTGGAAGCTGGGGGTCGAGCTAGTGGGGGATAACTGTCACAGACCTGGCTGAATCCATTTAGACTCTAGACCCCCTGTTTGGACCCTGACCAGACTTTGGGAACAGTGGGTGGTTCAGCAGAGTGGCGCAGCGGAAGCGTGCTGGGCCCATAACCCAGAGGTCGATGGATCGAAACCATCCTCTGCTAGATACAACTTCAGCTATATTATGAGTCTACTCGGGGACTGGTGGTGGAAGCTGGGGGTCTGGTGGTGGAAGCTCCTGTGTTCTGGTAGTGATTTTGCTGGGGTCTGGTGGTGAATGCTCCTGGGGTCTGGTGCTGGAAGCTCCAGGAGTCTGGTGATGGAAGCTCCTGGGTTCTGGTGGTGGAAGCTGGGGGTCGAGCTAGTGGGGTCTGGGGGTGGAAGCTGGGTGTCTGGTGGTGGAAGCTGCTGGGGTGCTCCTGGGGTCTGGTGGTAGAGACTTTTTTAAAGCTTGATGATTATACTTCATCACTGAGAGTTATGTGTATTCTCATTTTTTAAATGTTTTTTATGAAAAGTACTTTGATTTGTACATGAGATGTGTAATACAAATAAGCTTTCCTCACTTCATAAACTTAAATTCCTTATGTTTGAGTTATCTTTATTTCCTCTTAGCTTTAAGTCAGGTGATTATCAGACTTGACGAATTATTGTCGCACACCAAAGCTAACAATGGAACATACAATCTTTAGAGTCTGAAGTTTTTAAAGACATGCAGAGTAAGCAGTTTGGCCAGTATGGGGATTGAACCCATGACCTTGGCGTTATTAGCACCACGCTCTGACCTTCTGAGCTGACCGGCCTCAATGCTGGCGGCGCGTGTGTGTGTGTGTGAGCGAGCAGGTGGGTCCCCTGAGGGGAAAATACAAGAATGTGTGCGCGTGTGAACTTTTACATGTTGATCTTAACTTCACACTCAGATATACCATATACTTATCTATGGCAGATAACTGTCACAGACCTGGCTGAGTCCATTTAGACTCTAGACCCCCTGTTTGGACCCTGACCAGACTTTGGGAACAGTGGGTGGTTCAGCAGAGTGGCGCAGCGGAAGCGTGCTGGGCCCATAACCCAGAGGTCGATGGATCGAAACCATCCTCTGCTAGATACAACTTCAGCTATATTATGAGTCTACTGTGAGATACTACCCTTGTCTCATTTAATAACAAACATAAAGTGATGTCATTATTTGTACAACTCCTCATGACTATGTTAAGAAGTGTTTTGTTTAGTTTCCTGCAAAGTAAACATAGTGGGAAGTGTTTCTTTCCACATCTAATAGTGTACAAACTCAGAATTTCACACAGAGCCTATGAGAAGCATATGAGCGTTTACCATATTTAGTTACAACTACAAAACACTTAACTGACGTTTTATTCTTTATTACTGAACTAAATGTTTGTCCAGATGGAAGCAACAGTATTTGTTTGCTTGCACAAGCTGACCAAAGGTCCTAACAAAAGGTCCTGAAACCAGAACATGAGTGAAAAGCAATATACGCCTGAGCATCTGACAGAGTGCTGTCCATGGTACCAGGAGCGTCTGGGTGTTTAGGGTACCAGGGCCCTGGTCGTCCAAGTAAGCTGGCTGGCTCTTTCACTCCGGTGGCCGGTTGGGGGGGGGCTTAAGAGCGGGTCCCCGGGTTCGGACGGTGAGCCGGGTCTTTGGGTGGCTCCAGGTGAGCCGGGTTTTTTGGGCAGCGGGACGGTGAGCCGCGAGGCTGAGTGGCTTTCAGCGACGTGCTGCCTGTCAGTTTTTCTCCGGGTTGAAGGTCTTGTTTCGGGCCTGAGGCTAAGTGGCTCCGGACCGGCTGTGGTGTGTTTTTCTCTGGGCCGAGGGGAGGGGTAAGCGGATGTAAGCCCCGCGATTCTCGGCTGGATCTCCGCGGTCTCAGCGCCACGAGAATGCGGATGAAGCCCCCCGATTCTCGGCTCGGCTCGCCACGAGGCTCTGGTCGAGCTGGTCCGGGATTCCACGCACCTCCGGGGACTGGTGGTGGAAGCTGGGGGTCTGGTGGTTATGCTGCTGGGGACTGGTGGTGATTTTGCTGGGGTCTGGTGGTGGAAGCTCCTGGGGTCTGGTGGTGGAAGCTCCTGGGGTCTGGTGGTGGAAGCTCCTGGGGTCTGGTGGTGGAAGCTCCTGGGGTCTGGTGGTGGAAGCTCTGGTGGTGGAAGCTCCTGGGGTCTGGTGGTGGAAGCTCTGGTGGTGGAAACTCCTGGGGTCTGGTGGTGATTTTGCTGGGGTATGGTGGTGAATGCTCCTGAGGTCTGGTGGTGGAAGCTCCTGAGGTCTGGTGGTGGAAGCTCCAGGAGTCTGGTGGTGGAAGCTGGGGGTCGAGCTAGTGGGGTCTGGGGGTGGAAGCTGCTGGGGTCTGGTGGTGGAAGCTTCTGGGGTCTGGTGGTGGAAGCTGGGGGTCGAGCTAGTGGGGGATAACTGTCACAGACCTGGCTGAATCCATTTAGACTCTAGACCCCCTGTTTGGACCCTGACCAGACTTTGGGAACAGTGGGTGGTTCAGCAGAGTGGCGCAGCGGAAGCGTGCTGGGCCCATAACCCAGAGGTCGATGGATCGAAACCATCCTCTGCTAGATACAACTTCAGCTATATTATGAGTCTACTCGGGGACTGGTGGTGGAAGCTCCTGTGTTCTGGTAGTGATTTTGCTGGGGTCTGGTGGTGAATGCTCCTGGGGTCTGGTGCTGGAAGCTCCAGGAGTCTGGTGATGGAAGCTCCTGGGTTCTGGTGGTGGAAGCTGGGGGTCGAGCTAGTGGGGTCTGGGGGTGGAAGCTGGGTGTCTGGTGGTGGAAGCTGCTGGGGTGCTCCTGGGGTCTGGTGGTAGAGACTTTTTTAAAGCTTGATGATTATACTTCATCACTGAGAGTTATGTGTATTCTCATTTTTTAAATGTTTTTTATGAAAAGTACTTTGATTTGTACATGAGATGTGTAATACAAATAAGCTTTCCTCACTTCATAAACTTAAATTCCTTATGTTTGAGTTATCTTTATTTCCTCTTAGCTTTAAGTCAGGTGATTATCAGACTTGACGAATTATTGTCGCACACCAAAGCTAACAATGGAACATACAATCTTTAGAGTCTGAAGTTTTTAAAGACATGCAGAGTAAGCAGTTTGGCCAGTATGGGGATTGAACCCATGACCTTGGCGTTATTAGCACCACGCTCTGACCTTCTGAGCTGACCGGCCTCAATGCTGGCGGCGCGTGTGTGTGTGTGTGAGCGAGCAGGTGGGTCCCCTGAGGGGAAAATACAAGAATGTGTGCGCGTGTGAACTTTTACATGTTGATCTTAACTTCACACTCAGATATACCATATACTTATCTATGGCAGATAACTGTCACAGACCTGGCTGAGTCCATTTAGACTCTAGACCCCCTGTTTGGACCCTGACCAGACTTTGGGAACAGTGGGTGGTTCAGCAGAGTGGCGCAGCGGAAGCGTGCTGGGCCCATAACCCAGAGGTCGATGGATCGAAACCATCCTCTGCTAGATACAACTTCAGCTATATTATGAGTCTACTGTGAGATACTACCCTTGTCTCATTTAATAACAAACATAAAGTGATGTCATTATTTGTACAACTCCTCATGACTATGTTAAGAAGTGTTTTGTTTAGTTTCCTGCAAAGTAAACATAGTGGGAAGTGTTTCTTTCCACATCTAATAGTGTACAAACTCAGAATTTCACACAGAGCCTATGAGAAGCATATGAGCGTTTACCATATTTAGTTACAACTACAAAACACTTAACTGACGTTTTATTCTTTATTACTGAACTAAATGTTTGTCCAGATGGAAGCAACAGTATTTGTTTGCTTGCACAAGCTGACCAAAGGTCCTAACAAAAGGTCCTGAAACCAGAACATGAGTGAAAAGCAATATACGCCTGAGCATCTGACAGAGTGCTGTCCATGGTACCAGGAGCGTCTGGGTGTTTAGGGTACCAGGGCCCTGGTCGTCCAAGTAAGCGGGCTGGCTCTTTCACTCCGGTGGCCGGTTGGGGGGGGGCTTAAGAGCGGGTCCCCGGGTTCGGACGGTGAGCCGGGTCTTTGGGTGGCTCCAGGTGAGCCGGGTTTTTTGGGCAGCGGGACGGTGAGCCGCGAGGCTGAGTGGCTTTCAGCGACGTGCTGCCTGTCAGTTTTTCTCCGGGTTGAAGGTCTTGTTTCGGGCCTGAGGCTAAGTGGCTCCGGACCGGCTGTGGTGTGTTTTTCTCTGGGCCGAGGGGAGGGGTAAGCGGATGTAAGCCCCGCGATTCTCGGCTGGATCTCCGCGGTCTCAGCGCCACGAGAATGCGGATGAAGCCCCCCGATTCTCGGCTCGGCTCGCCACGAGGCTCTGGTCGAGCTGGTCCGGGATTCCACGCACCTCCGGGGACTGGTGGTGGAAGCTGGGGGTCTGGTGGTTATGCTGCTGGGGACTGGTGGTGATTTTGCTGGGGTCTGGTGGTGGAAGCTCCTGGGGTCTGGTGGTGGAAGCTCCTGGGGTCTGGTGGTGGAAGCTCCTGGGGTCTGGTGGTGGAAGCTCCTGGGGTCTGGTGGTGGAAGCTCTGGTGGTGGAAGCTCCTGGGGTCTGGTGGTGGAAGCTCCTGGGGTCTGGTGCTGGAAGCTCTGGTGGTGGAAGCTCCTGGGGTCTGGTGGTGGAAGCTCTGGTGGTGGAAACTCCTGGGGTCTGGTGGTGATTTTGCTGGGGTATGGTGGTGAATGCTCCTGAGGTCTGGTGGTGGAAGCTCCTGAGGTCTGGTGGTGGAAGCTCCAGGAGTCTGGTGGTGGAAGCTGGGGGTCGAGCTAGTGGGGTCTGGGGGTGGAAGCTGCTGGGGTCTGGTGGTGGAAGCTTCTGGGGTCTGGTGGTGGAAGCTGGGGGTCGAGCTAGTGGGGGATAACTGTCACAGACCTGGCTGAATCCATTTAGACTCTAGACCCCCTGTTTGGACCCTGACCAGACTTTGGGAACAGTGGGTGGTTCAGCAGAGTGGCGCAGCGGAAGCGTGCTGGGCCCATAACCCAGAGGTCGATGGATCGAAACCATCCTCTGCTAGATACAACTTCAGCTATATTATGAGTCTACTCGGGGACTGGTGGTGGAAGCTGGGGGTCTGGTGGTGGAAGCTCCTGTGTTCTGGTAGTGATTTTGCTGGGGTCTGGTGGTGAATGCTCCTGGGGTCTGGTGCTGGAAGCTCCAGGAGTCTGGTGATGGAAGCTCCTGGGTTCTGGTGGTGGAAGCTGGGGGTCGAGCTAGTGGGGTCTGGGGGTGGAAGCTGGGTGTCTGGTGGTGGAAGCTGCTGGGGTGCTCCTGGGGTCTGGTGGTAGAGACTTTTTTAAAGCTTGATGATTATACTTCATCACTGAGAGTTATGTGTATTCTCATTTTTTAAATGTTTTTTATGAAAAGTACTTTGATTTGTACATGAGATGTGTAATACAAATAAGCTTTCCTCACTTCATAAACTTAAATTCCTTATGTTTGAGTTATCTTTATTTCCTCTTAGCTTTAAGTCAGGTGATTATCAGACTTGACGAATTATTGTCGCACACCAAAGCTAACAATGGAACATACAATCTTTAGAGTCTGAAGTTTTTAAAGACATGCAGAGTAAGCAGTTTGGCCAGTATGGGGATTGAACCCATGACCTTGGCGTTATTAGCACCACGCTCTGACCTTCTGAGCTGACCGGCCTCAATGCTGGCGGCGCGTGTGTGTGTGTGTGAGCGAGCAGGTGGGTCCCCTGAGGGGAAAATACAAGAATGTGTGCGCGTGTGAACTTTTACATGTTGATCTTAACTTCACACTCAGATATACCATATACTTATCTATGGCAGATAACTGTCACAGACCTGGCTGAGTCCATTTAGACTCTAGACCCCCTGTTTGGACCCTGACCAGACTTTGGGAACAGTGGGTGGTTCAGCAGAGTGGCGCAGCGGAAGCGTGCTGGGCCCATAACCCAGAGGTCGATGGATCGAAACCATCCTCTGCTAGATACAACTTCAGCTATATTATGAGTCTACTGTGAGATACTACCCTTGTCTCATTTAATAACAAACATAAAGTGATGTCATTATTTGTACAACTCCTCATGACTATGTTAAGAAGTGTTTTGTTTAGTTTCCTGCAAAGTAAACATAGTGGGAAGTGTTTCTTTCCACATCTAATAGTGTACAAACTCAGAATTTCACACAGAGCCTATGAGAAGCATATGAGCGTTTACCATATTTAGTTACAACTACAAAACACTTAACTGACGTTTTATTCTTTATTACTGAACTAAATGTTTGTCCAGATGGAAGCAACAGTATTTGTTTGCTTGCACAAGCTGACCAAAGGTCCTAACAAAAGGTCCTGAAACCAGAACATGAGTGAAAAGCAATATACGCCTGAGCATCTGACAGAGTGCTGTCCATGGTACCGGGAGCGTCTGGGTGTTTAGGGTACCAGGGCCCTGGTCGTCCAAGTAAGCGGGCTGGCTCTTTCACTCCGGTGGCCGGTTGGGGGGGGGCTTAAGAGCGGGTCCCCGGGTTCGGACGGTGAGCCGGGTCTTTGGGTGGCTCCAGGTGAGCCGGGTTTTTTGGGCAGCGGGACGGTGAGCCGCGAGGCTGAGTGGCTTTCAGCGACGTGCTGCCTGTCAGTTTTTCTCCGGGTTGAAGGTCTTGTTTCGGGCCTGAGGCTAAGTGGCTCCGGACCGGCTGTGGTGTGTTTTTCTCTGGGCCGAGGGGAGGGGTAAGCGGATGTAAGCCCCGCGATTCTCGGCTGGATCTCCGCGGTCTCAGCGCCACGAGAATGCGGATGAAGCCCCCCGATTCTCGGCTCGGCTCGCCACGAGGCTCTGGTCGAGCTGGTCCGGGATTCCACGCACCTCCGGGGACTGGTGGTGGAAGCTGGGGGTCTGGTGGTTATGCTGCTGGGGACTGGTGGTGATTTTGCTGGGGTCTGGTGGTGGAAGCTCCTGGGGTCTGGTGGTGGAAGCTCCTGGGGTCTGGTGGTGGAAGCTCCTGGGGTCTGGTGGTGGAAGCTCCTGGGGTCTGGTGGTGGAAGCTCTGGTGGTGGAAGCTCCTGGGGTCTGGTGGTGGAAGCTCCTGGGGTCTGGTGCTGGAAGCTCTGGTGGTGGAAGCTCCTGGGGTCTGGTGGTGGAAGCTCTGGTGGTGGAAACTCCTGGGGTCTGGTGGTGATTTTGCTGGGGTATGGTGGTGAATGCTCCTGAGGTCTGGTGGTGGAAGCTCCTGAGGTCTGGTGGTGGAAGCTCCAGGAGTCTGGTGGTGGAAGCTGGGGGTCGAGCTAGTGGGGTCTGGGGGTGGAAGCTGCTGGGGTCTGGTGGTGGAAGCTTCTGGGGTCTGGTGGTGGAAGCTGGGGGTCGAGCTAGTGGGGGATAACTGTCACAGACCTGGCTGAATCCATTTAGACTCTAGACCCCCTGTTTGGACCCTGACCAGACTTTGGGAACAGTGGGTGGTTCAGCAGAGTGGCGCAGCGGAAGCGTGCTGGGCCCATAACCCAGAGGTCGATGGATCGAAACCATCCTCTGCTAGATACAACTTCAGCTATATTATGAGTCTACTCGGGGACTGGTGGTGGAAGCTGGGGGTCTGGTGGTGGAAGCTCCTGTGTTCTGGTAGTGATTTTGCTGGGGTCTGGTGGTGAATGCTCCTGGGGTCTGGTGCTGGAAGCTCCAGGAGTCTGGTGATGGAAGCTCCTGGGTTCTGGTGGTGGAAGCTGGGGGTCGAGCTAGTGGGGTCTGGGGGTGGAAGCTGGGTGTCTGGTGGTGGAAGCTGCTGGGGTGCTCCTGGGGTCTGGTGGTAGAGACTTTTTTAAAGCTTGATGATTATACTTCATCACTGAGAGTTATGTGTATTCTCATTTTTTAAATGTTTTTTATGAAAAGTACTTTGATTTGTACATGAGATGTGTAATACAAATAAGCTTTCCTCACTTCATAAACTTAAATTCCTTATGTTTGAGTTATCTTTATTTCCTCTTAGCTTTAAGTCAGGTGATTATCAGACTTGACGAATTATTGTCGCACACCAAAGCTAACAATGGAACATACAATCTTTAGAGTCTGAAGTTTTTAAAGACATGCAGAGTAAGCAGTTTGGCCAGTATGGGGATTGAACCCATGACCTTGGCGTTATTAGCACCACGCTCTGACCTTCTGAGCTGACCGGCCTCAATGCTGGCGGCGCGTGTGTGTGTGTGTGAGCGAGCAGGTGGGTCCCCTGAGGGGAAAATACAAGAATGTGTGCGCGTGTGAACTTTTACATGTTGATCTTAACTTCACACTCAGATATACCATATACTTATCTATGGCAGATAACTGTCACAGACCTGGCTGAGTCCATTTAGACTCTAGACCCCCTGTTTGGACCCTGACCAGACTTTGGGAACAGTGGGTGGTTCAGCAGAGTGGCGCAGCGGAAGCGTGCTGGGCCCATAACCCAGAGGTCGATGGATCGAAACCATCCTCTGCTAGATACAACTTCAGCTATATTATGAGTCTACTGTGAGATACTACCCTTGTCTCATTTAATAACAAACATAAAGTGATGTCATTATTTGTACAACTCCTCATGACTATGTTAAGAAGTGTTTTGTTTAGTTTCCTGCAAAGTAAACATAGTGGGAAGTGTTTCTTTCCACATCTAATAGTGTACAAACTCAGAATTTCACACAGAGCCTATGAGAAGCATATGAGCGTTTACCATATTTAGTTACAACTACAAAACACTTAACTGACGTTTTATTCTTTATTACTGAACTAAATGTTTGTCCAGATGGAAGCAACAGTATTTGTTTGCTTGCACAAGCTGACCAAAGGTCCTAACAAAAGGTCCTGAAACCAGAACATGAGTGAAAAGCAATATACGCCTGAGCATCTGACAGAGTGCTGTCCATGGTACCAGGAGCGTCTGGGTGTTTAGGGTACCAGGGCCCTGGTCGTCCAAGTAAGCGGGCTGGCTCTTTCACTCCGGTGGCCGGTTGGGGGGGGGCTTAAGAGCGGGTCCCCGGGTTCGGACGGTGAGCCGGGTCTTTGGGTGGCTCCAGGTGAGCCGGGTTTTTTGGGCAGCGGGACGGTGAGCCGCGAGGCTGAGTGGCTTTCAGCGACGTGCTGCCTGTCAGTTTTTCTCCGGGTTGAAGGTCTTGTTTCGGGCCTGAGGCTAAGTGGCTCCGGACCGGCTGTGGTGTGTTTTTCTCTGGGCCGAGGGGAGGGGTAAGCGGATGTAAGCCCCGCGATTCTCGGCTGGATCTCCGCGGTCTCAGCGCCACGAGAATGCGGATGAAGCCCCCCGATTCTCGGCTCGGCTCGCCACGAGGCTCTGGTCGAGCTGGTCCGGGATTCCACGCACCTCCGGGGACTGGTGGTGGAAGCTGGGGGTCTGGTGGTTATGCTGCTGGGGACTGGTGGTGATTTTGCTGGGGTCTGGTGGTGGAAGCTCCTGGGGTCTGGTGGTGGAAGCTCCTGGGGTCTGGTGGTGGAAGCTCCTGGGGTCTGGTGGTGGAAGCTCCTGGGGTCTGGTGGTGGAAGCTCTGGTGGTGGAAGCTCCTGGGGTCTGGTGGTGGAAGCTCCTGGGGTCTGGTGGTGGAAGCTCCTGGGGTCTGGTGCTGGAAGCTCTGGTGGTGGAAGCTCCTGGGGTCTGGTGGTGGAAGCTCTGGTGGTGGAAACTCCTGGGGTCTGGTGGTGATTTTGCTGGGGTATGGTGGTGAATGCTCCTGAGGTCTGGTGGTGGAAGCTCCTGAGGTCTGGTGGTGGAAGCTCCAGGAGTCTGGTGGTGGAAGCTGGGGGTCGAGCTAGTGGGGTCTGGGGGTGGAAGCTGCTGGGGTCTGGTGGTGGAAGCTTCTGGGGTCTGGTGGTGGAAGCTGGGGGTCGAGCTAGTGGGGGATAACTGTCACAGACCTGGCTGAATCCATTTAGACTCTAGACCCCCTGTTTGGACCCTGACCAGACTTTGGGAACAGTGGGTGGTTCAGCAGAGTGGCGCAGCGGAAGCGTGCTGGGCCCATAACCCAGAGGTCGATGGATCGAAACCATCCTCTGCTAGATACAACTTCAGCTATATTATGAGTCTACTCGGGGACTGGTGGTGGAAGCTCCTGTGTTCTGGTAGTGATTTTGCTGGGGTCTGGTGGTGAATGCTCCTGGGGTCTGGTGCTGGAAGCTCCAGGAGTCTGGTGATGGAAGCTCCTGGGTTCTGGTGGTGGAAGCTGGGGGTCGAGCTAGTGGGGTCTGGGGGTGGAAGCTGGGTGTCTGGTGGTGGAAGCTGCTGGGGTGCTCCTGGGGTCTGGTGGTAGAGACTTTTTTAAAGCTTGATGATTATACTTCATCACTGAGAGTTATGTGTATTCTCATTTTTTAAATGTTTTTTATGAAAAGTACTTTGATTTGTACATGAGATGTGTAATACAAATAAGCTTTCCTCACTTCATAAACTTAAATTCCTTATGTTTGAGTTATCTTTATTTCCTCTTAGCTTTAAGTCAGGTGATTATCAGACTTGACGAATTATTGTCGCACACCAAAGCTAACAATGGAACATACAATCTTTAGAGTCTGAAGTTTTTAAAGACATGCAGAGTAAGCAGTTTGGCCAGTATGGGGATTGAACCCATGACCTTGGCGTTATAAGCACCACGCTCTGACCTTCTGAGCTGACCGGCCTCAATGCTGGCGGCGCGTGTGTGTGTGTGTGAGCGAGCAGGTGGGTCCCCTGAGGGGAAAATACAAGAATGTGTGCGCGTGTGAACTTTTACATGTTGATCTTAACTTCACACTCAGATATACCATATACTTATCTATGGCAGATAACTGTCACAGACCTGGCTGAGTCCATTTAGACTCTAGACCCCCTGTTTGGACCCTGACCAGACTTTGGGAACAGTGGGTGGTTCAGCAGAGTGGCGCAGCGGAAGCGTGCTGGGCCCATAACCCAGAGGTCGATGGATCGAAACCATCCTCTGCTAGATACAACTTCAGCTATATTATGAGTCTACTGTGAGATACTACCCTTGTCTCATTTAATAACAAACATAAAGTGATGTCATTATTTGTACAACTCCTCATGACTATGTTAAGAAGTGTTTTGTTTAGTTTCCTGCAAAGTAAACATAGTGGGAAGTGTTTCTTTCCACATCTAATAGTGTACAAACTCAGAATTTCACACAGAGCCTATGAGAAGCATATGAGCGTTTACCATATTTAGTTACAACTACAAAACACTTAACTGACGTTTTATTCTTTATTACTGAACTAAATGTTTGTCCAGATGGAAGCAACAGTATTTGTTTGCTTGCACAAGCTGACCAAAGGTCCTAACAAAAGGTCCTGAAACCAGAACATGAGTGAAAAGCAATATACGCCTGAGCATCTGACAGAGTGCTGTCCATGGTACCAGGAGCGTCTGGGTGTTTAGGGTACCAGGGCCCTGGTCGTCCAAGTAAGCGGGCTGGCTCTTTCACTCCGGTGGCCGGTTGGGGGGGGGCTTAAGAGCGGGTCCCCGGGTTCGGACGGTGAGCCGGGTCTTTGGGTGGCTCCAGGTGAGCCGGGTTTTTTGGGCAGCGGGACGGTGAGCCGCGAGGCTGAGTGGCTTTCAGCGACGTGCTGCCTGTCAGTTTTTCTCCGGGTTGAAGGTCTTGTTTCGGGCCTGAGGCTAAGTGGCTCCGGACCGGCTGTGGTGTGTTTTTCTCTGGGCCGAGGGGAGGGGTAAGCGGATGTAAGCCCCGCGATTCTCGGCTGGATCTCCGCGGTCTCAGCGCCACGAGAATGCGGATGAAGCCCCCCGATTCTCGGCTCGGCTCGCCACGAGGCTCTGGTCGAGCTGGTCCGGGATTCCACGCACCTCCGGGGACTGGTGGTGGAAGCTGGGGGTCTGGTGGTTATGCTGCTGGGGACTGGTGGTGATTTTGCTGGGGTCTGGTGGTGGAAGCTCCTGGGGTCTGGTGGTGGAAGCTCCTGGGGTCTGGTGGTGGAAGCTCCTGGGGTCTGGTGGTGGAAGCTCCTGGGGTCTGGTGGTGGAAGCTCTGGTGGTGGAAGCTCCTGGGGTCTGGTGGTGGAAGCTCCTGGGGTCTGGTGCTGGAAGCTCTGGTGGTGGAAGCTCCTGGGGTCTGGTGGTGGAAGCTCTGGTGGTGGAAACTCCTGGGGTCTGGTGGTGATTTTGCTGGGGTATGGTGGTGAATGCTCCTGAGGTCTGGTGGTGGAAGCTCCTGAGGTCTGGTGGTGGAAGCTCCAGGAGTCTGGTGGTGGAAGCTGGGGGTCGAGCTAGTGGGGTCTGGGGGTGGAAGCTGCTGGGGTCTGGTGGTGGAAGCTTCTGGGGTCTGGTGGTGGAAGCTGGGGGTCGAGCTAGTGGGGGATAACTGTCACAGACCTGGCTGAATCCATTTAGACTCTAGACCCCCTGTTTGGACCCTGACCAGACTTTGGGAACAGTGGGTGGTTCAGCAGAGTGGCGCAGCGGAAGCGTGCTGGGCCCATAACCCAGAGGTCGATGGATCGAAACCATCCTCTGCTAGATACAACTTCAGCTATATTATGAGTCTACTCGGGGACTGGTGGTGGAAGCTGGGGGTCTGGTGGTGGAAGCTCCTGTGTTCTGGTAGTGATTTTGCTGGGGTCTGGTGGTGAATGCTCCTGGGGTCTGGTGCTGGAAGCTCCAGGAGTCTGGTGATGGAAGCTCCTGGGTTCTGGTGGTGGAAGCTGGGGGTCGAGCTAGTGGGGTCTGGGGGTGGAAGCTGGGTGTCTGGTGGTGGAAGCTGCTGGGGTGCTCCTGGGGTCTGGTGGTAGAGACTTTTTTAAAGCTTGATGATTATACTTCATCACTGAGAGTTATGTGTATTCTCATTTTTTAAATGTTTTTTATGAAAAGTACTTTGATTTGTACATGAGATGTGTAATACAAATAAGCTTTCCTCACTTCATAAACTTAAATTCCTTATGTTTGAGTTATCTTTATTTCCTCTTAGCTTTAAGTCAGGTGATTATCAGACTTGACGAATTATTGTCGCACACCAAAGCTAACAATGGAACATACAATCTTTAGAGTCTGAAGTTTTTAAAGACATGCAGAGTAAGCAGTTTGGCCAGTATGGGGATTGAACCCATGACCTTGGCGTTATTAGCACCACGCTCTGACCTTCTGAGCTGACCGGCCTCAATGCTGGCGGCGCGTGTGTGTGTGTGTGAGCGAGCAGGTGGGTCCCCTGAGGGGAAAATACAAGAATGTGTGCGCGTGTGAACTTTTACATGTTGATCTTAACTTCACACTCAGATATACCATATACTTATCTATGGCAGATAACTGTCACAGACCTGGCTGAGTCCATTTAGACTCTAGACCCCCTGTTTGGACCCTGACCAGACTTTGGGAACAGTGGGTGGTTCAGCAGAGTGGCGCAGCGGAAGCGTGCTGGGCCCATAACCCAGAGGTCGATGGATCGAAACCATCCTCTGCTAGATACAACTTCAGCTATATTATGAGTCTACTGTGAGATACTACCCTTGTCTCATTTAATAACAAACATAAAGTGATGTCATTATTTGTACAACTCCTCATGACTATGTTAAGAAGTGTTTTGTTTAGTTTCCTGCAAAGTAAACATAGTGGGAAGTGTTTCTTTCCACATCTAATAGTGTACAAACTCAGAATTTCACACAGAGCCTATGAGAAGCATATGAGCGTTTACCATATTTAGTTACAACTACAAAACACTTAACTGACGTTTTATTCTTTATTACTGAACTAAATGTTTGTCCAGATGGAAGCAACAGTATTTGTTTGCTTGCACAAGCTGACCAAAGGTCCTAACAAAAGGTCCTGAAACCAGAACATGAGTGAAAAGCAATATACGCCTGAGCATCTGACAGAGTGCTGTCCATGGTACCAGGAGCGTCTGGGTGTTTAGGGTACCAGGGCCCTGGTCGTCCAAGTAAGCTGGCTGGCTCTTTCACTCCGGTGGCCGGTTGGGGGGGGGCTTAAGAGCGGGTCCCCGGGTTCGGACGGTGAGCCGGGTCTTTGGGTGGCTCCAGGTGAGCCGGGTTTTTTGGGCAGCGGGACGGTGAGCCGCGAGGCTGAGTGGCTTTCAGCGACGTGCTGCCTGTCAGTTTTTCTCCGGGTTGAAGGTCTTGTTTCGGGCCTGAGGCTAAGTGGCTCCGGACCGGCTGTGGTGTGTTTTTCTCTGGGCCGAGGGGAGGGGTAAGCGGATGTAAGCCCCGCGATTCTCGGCTGGATCTCCGCGGTCTCAGCGCCACGAGAATGCGGATGAAGCCCCCCGATTCTCGGCTCGGCTCGCCACGAGGCTCTGGTCGAGCTGGTCCGGGATTCCACGCACCTCCGGGGACTGGTGGTGGAAGCTGGGGGTCTGGTGGTTATGCTGCTGGGGACTGGTGGTGATTTTGCTGGGGTCTGGTGGTGGAAGCTCCTGGGGTCTGGTGGTGGAAGCTCCTGGGGTCTGGTGGTGGAAGCTCCTGGGGTCTGGTGGTGGAAGCTCCTGGGGTCTGGTGGTGGAAGCTCTGGTGGTGGAAGCTCCTGGGGTCTGGTGGTGGAAGCTCCTGGGGTCTGGTGCTGGAAGCTCTGGTGGTGGAAGCTCCTGGGGTCTGGTGGTGGAAGCTCTGGTGGTGGAAACTCCTGGGGTCTGGTGGTGATTTTGCTGGGGTATGGTGGTGAATGCTCCTGAGGTCTGGTGGTGGAAGCTCCTGAGGTCTGGTGGTGGAAGCTCCAGGAGTCTGGTGGTGGAAGCTGGGGGTCGAGCTAGTGGGGTCTGGGGGTGGAAGCTGCTGGGGTCTGGTGGTGGAAGCTTCTGGGGTCTGGTGGTGGAAGCTGGGGGTCGAGCTAGTGGGGGATAACTGTCACAGACCTGGCTGAATCCATTTAGACTCTAGACCCCCTGTTTGGACCCTGACCAGACTTTGGGAACAGTGGATGGTTCAGCAGAGTGGCGCAGCGGAAGCGTGCTGGGCCCATAACCCAGAGGTCGATGGATCGAAACCATCCTCTGCTAGATACAACTTCAGCTATATTATGAGTCTACTCGGGGACTGGTGGTGGAAGCTCCTGTGTTCTGGTAGTGATTTTGCTGGGGTCTGGTGGTGAATGCTCCTGGGGTCTGGTGCTGGAAGCTCCAGGAGTCTGGTGATGGAAGCTCCTGGGTTCTGGTGGTGGAAGCTGGGGGTCGAGCTAGTGGGGTCTGGGGGTGGAAGCTGGGTGTCTGGTGGTGGAAGCTGCTGGGGTGCTCCTGGGGTCTGGTGGTAGAGACTTTTTTAAAGCTTGATGATTATACTTCATCACTGAGAGTTATGTGTATTCTCATTTTTTAAATGTTTTTTATGAAAAGTACTTTGATTTGTACATGAGATGTGTAATACAAATAAGCTTTCCTCACTTCATAAACTTAAATTCCTTATGTTTGAGTTATCTTTATTTCCTCTTAGCTTTAAGTCAGGTGATTATCAGACTTGACGAATTATTGTCGCACACCAAAGCTAACAATGGAACATACAATCTTTAGAGTCTGAAGTTTTTAAAGACATGCAGAGTAAGCAGTTTGGCCAGTATGGGGATTGAACCCATGACCTTGGCGTTATTAGCACCACGCTCTGACCTTCTGAGCTGACCGGCCTCAATGCTGGCGGCGCGTGTGTGTGTGTGTGAGCGAGCAGGTGGGTCCCCTGAGGGGAAAATACAAGAATGTGTGCGCGTGTGAACTTTTACATGTTGATCTTAACTTCACACTCAGATATACCATATACTTATCTATGGCAGATAACTGTCACAGACCTGGCTGAGTCCATTTAGACTCTAGACCCCCTGTTTGGACCCTGACCAGACTTTGGGAACAGTGGGTGGTTCAGCAGAGTGGCGCAGCGGAAGCGTGCTGGGCCCATAACCCAGAGGTCGATGGATCGAAACCATCCTCTGCTAGATACAACTTCAGCTATATTATGAGTCTACTGTGAGATACTACCCTTGTCTCATTTAATAACAAACATAAAGTGATGTCATTATTTGTACAACTCCTCATGACTATGTTAAGAAGTGTTTTGTTTAGTTTCCTGCAAAGTAAACATAGTGGGAAGTGTTTCTTTCCACATCTAATAGTGTACAAACTCAGAATTTCACACAGAGCCTATGAGAAGCATATGAGCGTTTACCATATTTAGTTACAACTACAAAACACTTAACTGACGTTTTATTCTTTATTACTGAACTAAATGTTTGTCCAGATGGAAGCAACAGTATTTGTTTGCTTGCACAAGCTGACCAAAGGTCCTAACAAAAGGTCCTGAAACCAGAACATGAGTGAAAAGCAATATACGCCTGAGCATCTGACAGAGTGCTGTCCATGGTACCAGGAGCGTCTGGGTGTTTAGGGTACCAGGGCCCTGGTCGTCCAAGTAAGCGGGCTGGCTCTTTCACTCCGGTGGCCGGTTGGGGGGGGGCTTAAGAGCGGGTCCCCGGGTTCGGACGGTGAGCCGGGTCTTTGGGTGGCTCCAGGTGAGCCGGGTTTTTTGGGCAGCGGGACGGTGAGCCGCGAGGCTGAGTGGCTTTCAGCGACGTGCTGCCTGTCAGTTTTTCTCCGGGTTGAAGGTCTTGTTTCGGGCCTGAGGCTAAGTGGCTCCGGACCGGCTGTGGTGTGTTTTTCTCTGGGCCGAGGGGAGGGGTAAGCGGATGTAAGCCCCGCGATTCTCGGCTGGATCTCCGCGGTCTCAGCGCCACGAGAATGCGGATGAAGCCCCCCGATTCTCGGCTCGGCTCGCCACGAGGCTCTGGTCGAGCTGGTCCGGGATTCCACGCACCTCCGGGGACTGGTGGTGGAAGCTGGGGGTCTGGTGGTTATGCTGCTGGGGACTGGTGGTGATTTTGCTGGGGTCTGGTGGTGGAAGCTCCTGGGGTCTGGTGGTGGAAGCTCCTGGGGTCTGGTGGTGGAAGCTCCTGGGGTCTGGTGGTGGAAGCTCCTGGGGTCTGGTGGTGGAAGCTCTGGTGGTGGAAGCTCCTGGGGTCTGGTGGTGGAAGCTCCTGGGGTCTGGTGCTGGAAGCTCTGGTGGTGGAAGCTCCTGGGGTCTGGTGGTGGAAGCTCTGGTGGTGGAAACTCCTGGGGTCTGGTGGTGATTTTGCTGGGGTATGGTGGTGAATGCTCCTGAGGTCTGGTGGTGGAAGCTCCTGAGGTCTGGTGGTGGAAGCTCCAGGAGTCTGGTGGTGGAAGCTGGGGGTCGAGCTAGTGGGGTCTGGGGGTGGAAGCTGCTGGGGTCTGGTGGTGGAAGCTTCTGGGGTCTGGTGGTGGAAGCTGGGGGTCGAGCTAGTGGGGGATAACTGTCACAGACCTGGCTGAATCCATTTAGACTCTAGACCCCCTGTTTGGACCCTGACCAGACTTTGGGAACAGTGGGTGGTTCAGCAGAGTGGCGCAGCGGAAGCGTGCTGGGCCCATAACCCAGAGGTCGATGGATCGAAACCATCCTCTGCTAGATACAACTTCAGCTATATTATGAGTCTACTCGGGGACTGGTGGTGGAAGCTGGGGGTCTGGTGGTGGAAGCTCCTGTGTTCTGGTAGTGATTTTGCTGGGGTCTGGTGGTGAATGCTCCTGGGGTCTGGTGCTGGAAGCTCCAGGAGTCTGGTGATGGAAGCTCCTGGGTTCTGGTGGTGGAAGCTGGGGGTCGAGCTAGTGGGGTCTGGGGGTGGAAGCTGGGTGTCTGGTGGTGGAAGCTGCTGGGGTGCTCCTGGGGTCTGGTGGTAGAGACTTTTTTAAAGCTTGATGATTATACTTCATCACTGAGAGTTATGTGTATTCTCATTTTTTAAATGTTTTTTATGAAAAGTACTTTGATTTGTACATGAGATGTGTAATACAAATAAGCTTTCCTCACTTCATAAACTTAAATTCCTTATGTTTGAGTTATCTTTATTTCCTCTTAGCTTTAAGTCAGGTGATTATCAGACTTGACGAATTATTGTCGCACACCAAAGCTAACAATGGAACATACAATCTTTAGAGTCTGAAGTTTTTAAAGACATGCAGAGTAAGCAGTTTGGCCAGTATGGGGATTGAACCCATGACCTTGGCGTTATTAGCACCACGCTCTGACCTTCTGAGCTGACCGGCCTCAATGCTGGCGGCGCGTGTGTGTGTGTGTGAGCGAGCAGGTGGGTCCCCTGAGGGGAAAATACAAGAATGTGTGCGCGTGTGAACTTTTACATGTTGATCTTAACTTCACACTCAGATATACCATATACTTATCTATGGCAGATAACTGTCACAGACCTGGCTGAGTCCATTTAGACTCTAGACCCCCTGTTTGGACCCTGACCAGACTTTGGGAACAGTGGGTGGTTCAGCAGAGTGGCGCAGCGGAAGCGTGCTGGGCCCATAACCCAGAGGTCGATGGATCGAAACCATCCTCTGCTAGATACAACTTCAGCTATATTATGAGTCTACTGTGAGATACTACCCTTGTCTCATTTAATAACAAACATAAAGTGATGTCATTATTTGTACAACTCCTCATGACTATGTTAAGAAGTGTTTTGTTTAGTTTCCTGCAAAGTAAACATAGTGGGAAGTGTTTCTTTCCACATCTAATAGTGTACAAACTCAGAATTTCACACAGAGCCTATGAGAAGCATATGAGCGTTTACCATATTTAGTTACAACTACAAAACACTTAACTGACGTTTTATTCTTTATTACTGAACTAAATGTTTGTCCAGATGGAAGCAACAGTATTTGTTTGCTTGCACAAGCTGACCAAAGGTCCTAACAAAAGGTCCTGAAACCAGAACATGAGTGAAAAGCAATATACGCCTGAGCATCTGACAGAGTGCTGTCCATGGTACCAGGAGCGTCTGGGTGTTTAGGGTACCAGGGCCCTGGTCGTCCAAGTAAGCGGGCTGGCTCTTTCACTCCGGTGGCCGGTTGGGGGGGGGCTTAAGAGCGGGTCCCCGGGTTCGGACGGTGAGCCGGGTCTTTGGGTGGCTCCAGGTGAGCCGGGTTTTTTGGGCAGCGGGACGGTGAGCCGCGAGGCTGAGTGGCTTTCAGCGACGTGCTGCCTGTCAGTTTTTCTCCGGGTTGAAGGTCTTGTTTCGGGCCTGAGGCTAAGTGGCTCCGGACCGGCTGTGGTGTGTTTTTCTCTGGGCCGAGGGGAGGGGTAAGCGGATGTAAGCCCCGCGATTCTCGGCTGGATCTCCGCGGTCTCAGCGCCACGAGAATGCGGATGAAGCCCCCCGATTCTCGGCTCGGCTCGCCACGAGGCTCTGGTCGAGCTGGTCCGGGAATCCACGCACCTCCGGGGACTGGTGGTGGAAGCTGGGGGTCTGGTGGTTATGCTGCTGGGGACTGGTGGTGATTTTGCTGGGGTCTGGTGGTGGAAGCTCCTGGGGTCTGGTGGTGGAAGCTCCTGGGGTCTGGTGGTGGAAGCTCCTGGGGTCTGGTGGTGGAAGCTCCTGGGGTCTGGTGGTGGAAGCTCTGGTGGTGGAAGCTCCTGGGGTCTGGTGGTGGAAGCTCCTGGGGTCTGGTGCTGGAAGCTCTGGTGGTGGAAGCTCCTGGGGTCTGGTGGTGGAAGCTCTGGTGGTGGAAACTCCTGGGGTCTGGTGGTGATTTTGCTGGGGTATGGTGGTGAATGCTCCTGAGGTCTGGTGGTGGAAGCTCCTGAGGTCTGGTGGTGGAAGCTCCAGGAGTCTGGTGGTGGAAGCTGGGGGTCGAGCTAGTGGGGTCTGGGGGTGGAAGCTGCTGGGGTCTGGTGGTGGAAGCTTCTGGGGTCTGGTGGTGGAAGCTGGGGGTCGAGCTAGTGGGGGATAACTGTCACAGACCTGGCTGAATCCATTTAGACTCTAGACCCCCTGTTTGGACCCTGACCAGACTTTGGGAACAGTGGGTGGTTCAGCAGAGTGGCGCAGCGGAAGCGTGCTGGGCCCATAACCCAGAGGTCGATGGATCGAAACCATCCTCTGCTAGATACAACTTCAGCTATATTATGAGTCTACTCGGGGACTGGTGGTGGAAGCTGGGGGTCTGGTGGTGGAGGCTCCTGTGTTCTGGTAGTGATTTTGCTGGGGTCTGGTGGTGAATGCTCCTGGGGTCTGGTGCTGGAAGCTCCAGGAGTCTGGTGATGGAAGCTCCTGGGTTCTGGTGGTGGAAGCTGGGGGTCGAGCTAGTGGGGTCTGGGGGTGGAAGCTGGGTGTCTGGTGGTGGAAGCTGCTGGGGTGCTCCTGGGGTCTGGTGGTAGAGACTTTTTTAAAGCTTGATGATTATACTTCATCACTGAGAGTTATGTGTATTCTCATTTTTTAAATGTTTTTTATGAAAAGTACTTTGATTTGTACATGAGATGTGTAATACAAATAAGCTTTCCTCACTTCATAAACTTAAATTCCTTATGTTTGAGTTATCTTTATTTCCTCTTAGCTTTAAGTCAGGTGATTATCAGACTTGACGAATTATTGTCGCACACCAAAGCTAACAATGGAACATACAATCTTTAGAGTCTGAAGTTTTTAAAGACATGCAGAGTAAGCAGTTTGGCCAGTATGGGGATTGAACCCATGACCTTGGCGTTATTAGCACCACGCTCTGACCTTCTGAGCTGACCGGCCTCAATGCTGGCGGCGCGTGTGTGTGTGTGTGAGCGAGCAGGTGGGTCCCCTGAGGGGAAAATACAAGAATGTGTGCGCGTGTGAACTTTTACATGTTGATCTTAACTTCACACTCAGATATACCATATACTTATCTATGGCAGATAACTGTCACAGACCTGGCTGAGTCCATTTAGACTCTAGACCCCCTGTTTGGACCCTGACCAGACTTTGGGAACAGTGGGTGGTTCAGCAGAGTGGCGCAGCGGAAGCGTGCTGGGCCCATAACCCAGAGGTCGATGGATCGAAACCATCCTCTGCTAGATACAACTTCAGCTATATTATGAGTCTACTGTGAGATACTACCCTTGTCTCATTTAATAACAAACATAAAGTGATGTCATTATTTGTACAACTCCTCATGACTATGTTAAGAAGTGTTTTGTTTAGTTTCCTGCAAAGTAAACATAGTGGGAAGTGTTTCTTTCCACATCTAATAGTGTACAAACTCAGAATTTCACACAGAGCCTATGAGAAGCATATGAGCGTTTACCATATTTAGTTACAACTACAAAACACTTAACTGACGTTTTATTCTTTATTACTGAACTAAATGTTTGTCCAGATGGAAGCAACAGTATTTGTTTGCTTGCACAAGCTGACCAAAGGTCCTAACAAAAGGTCCTGAAACCAGAACATGAGTGAAAAGCAATATACGCCTGAGCATCTGACAGAGTGCTGTCCATGGTACCAGGAGCGTCTGGGTGTTTAGGGTACCAGGGCCCTGGTCGTCCAAGTAAGCGGGCTGGCTCTTTCACTCCGGTGGCCGGTTGGGGGGGGGCTTAAGAGCGGGTCCCCGGGTTCGGACGGTGAGCCGGGTCTTTGGGTGGCTCCAGGTGAGCCGGGTTTTTTGGGCAGCGGGACGGTGAGCCGCGAGGCTGAGTGGCTTTCAGCGACGTGCTGCCTGTCAGTTTTTCTCCGGGTTGAAGGTCTTGTTTCGGGCCTGAGGCTAAGTGGCTCCGGACCGGCTGTGGTGTGTTTTTCTCTGGGCCGAGGGGAGGGGTAAGCGGATGTAAGCCCCGCGATTCTCGGCTGGATCTCCGCGGTCTCAGCGCCACGAGAATGCGGATGAAGCCCCCCGATTCTCGGCTCGGCTCGCCACGAGGCTCTGGTCGAGCTGGTCCGGGATTCCACGCACCTCCGGGGACTGGTGGTGGAAGCTGGGGGTCTGGTGGTTATGCTGCTGGGGACTGGTGGTGATTTTGCTGGGGTCTGGTGGTGGAAGCTCCTGGGGTCTGGTGGTGGAAGCTCCTGGGGTCTGGTGGTGGAAGCTCCTGGGGTCTGGTGGTGGAAGCTCCTGGGGTCTGGTGGTGGAAGCTCTGGTGGTGGAAGCTCCTGGGGTCTGGTGGTGGAAGCTCCTGGGGTCTGGTGCTGGAAGCTCTGGTGGTGGAAGCTCCTGGGGTCTGGTGGTGGAAGCTCTGGTGGTGGAAACTCCTGGGGTCTGGTGGTGATTTTGCTGGGGTATGGTGGTGAATGCTCCTGAGGTCTGGTGGTGGAAGCTCCTGAGGTCTGGTGGTGGAAGCTCCAGGAGTCTGGTGGTGGAAGCTGGGGGTCGAGCTAGTGGGGTCTGGGGGTGGAAGCTGCTGGGGTCTGGTGGTGGAAGCTTCTGGGGTCTGGTGGTGGAAGCTGGGGGTCGAGCTAGTGGGGGATAACTGTCACAGACCTGGCTGAATCCATTTAGACTCTAGACCCCCTGTTTGGACCCTGACCAGACTTTGGGAACAGTGGGTGGTTCAGCAGAGTGGCGCAGCGGAAGCGTGCTGGGCCCATAACCCAGAGGTCGATGGATCGAAACCATCCTCTGCTAGATACAACTTCAGCTATATTATGAGTCTACTCGGGGACTGGTGGTGGAAGCTCCTGTGTTCTGGTAGTGATTTTGCTGGGGTCTGGTGGTGAATGCTCCTGGGGTCTGGTGCTGGAAGCTCCAGGAGTCTGGTGATGGAAGCTCCTGGGTTCTGGTGGTGGAAGCTGGGGGTCGAGCTAGTGGGGTCTGGGGGTGGAAGCTGGGTGTCTGGTGGTGGAAGCTGCTGGGGTGCTCCTGGGGTCTGGTGGTAGAGACTTTTTTAAAGCTTGATGATTATACTTCATCACTGAGAGTTATGTGTATTCTCATTTTTTAAATGTTTTTTATGAAAAGTACTTTGATTTGTACATGAGATGTGTAATACAAATAAGCTTTCCTCACTTCATAAACTTAAATTCCTTATGTTTGAGTTATCTTTATTTCCTCTTAGCTTTAAGTCAGGTGATTATCAGACTTGACGAATTATTGTCGCACACCAAAGCTAACAATGGAACATACAATCTTTAGAGTCTGAAGTTTTTAAAGACATGCAGAGTAAGCAGTTTGGCCAGTATGGGGATTGAACCCATGACCTTGGCGTTATTAGCACCACGCTCTGACCTTCTGAGCTGACCGGCCTCAATGCTGGCGGCGCGTGTGTGTGTGTGTGAGCGAGCAGGTGGGTCCCCTGAGGGGAAAATACAAGAATGTGTGCGCGTGTGAACTTTTACATGTTGATCTTAACTTCACACTCAGATATACCATATACTTATCTATGGCAGATAACTGTCACAGACCTGGCTGAGTCCATTTAGACTCTAGACCCCCTGTTTGGACCCTGACCAGACTTTGGGAACAGTGGGTGGTTCAGCAGAGTGGCGCAGCGGAAGCGTGCTGGGCCCATAACCCAGAGGTCGATGGATCGAAACCATCCTCTGCTAGATACAACTTCAGCTATATTATGAGTCTACTGTGAGATACTACCCTTGTCTCATTTAATAACAAACATAAAGTGATGTCATTATTTGTACAACTCCTCATGACTATGTTAAGAAGTGTTTTGTTTAGTTTCCTGCAAAGTAAACATAGTGGGAAGTGTTTCTTTCCACATCTAATAGTGTACAAACTCAGAATTTCACACAGAGCCTATGAGAAGCATATGAGCGTTTACCATATTTAGTTACAACTACAAAACACTTAACTGACGTTTTATTCTTTATTACTGAACTAAATGTTTGTCCAGATGGAAGCAACAGTATTTGTTTGCTTGCACAAGCTGACCAAAGGTCCTAACAAAAGGTCCTGAAACCAGAACATGAGTGAAAAGCAATATACGCCTGAGCATCTGACAGAGTGCTGTCCATGGTACCAGGAGCGTCTGGGTGTTTAGGGTACCAGGGCCCTGGTCGTCCAAGTAAGCGGGCTGGCTCTTTCACTCCGGTGGCCGGTTGGGGGGGGGCTTAAGAGCGGGTCCCCGGGTTCGGACGGTGAGCCGGGTCTTTGGGTGGCTCCAGGTGAGCCGGGTTTTTTGGGCAGCGGGACGGTGAGCCGCGAGGCTGAGTGGCTTTCAGCGACGTGCTGCCTGTCAGTTTTTCTCCGGGTTGAAGGTCTTGTTTCGGGCCTGAGGCTAAGTGGCTCCGGACCGGCTGTGGTGTGTTTTTCTCTGGGCCGAGGGGAGGGGTAAGCGGATGTAAGCCCCGCGATTCTCGGCTGGATCTCCGCGGTCTCAGCGCCACGAGAATGCGGATGAAGCCCCCCGATTCTCGGCTCGGCTCGCCACGAGGCTCTGGTCGAGCTGGTCCGGGATTCCACGCACCTCCGGGGACTGGTGGTGGAAGCTGGGGGTCTGGTGGTTATGCTGCTGGGGACTGGTGGTGATTTTGCTGGGGTCTGGTGGTGGAAGCTCCTGGGGTCTGGTGGTGGAAGCTCCTGGGGTCTGGTGGTGGAAGCTCCTGGGGTCTGGTGGTGGAAGCTCCTGGGGTCTGGTGGTGGAAGCTCTGGTGGTGGAAGCTCCTGGGGTCTGGTGGTGGAAGCTCCTGGGGTCTGGTGCTGGAAGCTCTGGTGGTGGAAGCTCCTGGGGTCTGGTGGTGGAAGCTCTGGTGGTGGAAACTCCTGGGGTCTGGTGGTGATTTTGCTGGGGTATGGTGGTGAATGCTCCTGAGGTCTGGTGGTGGAAGCTCCTGAGGTCTGGTGGTGGAAGCTCCAGGAGTCTGGTGGTGGAAGCTGGGGGTCGAGCTAGTGGGGTCTGGGGGTGGAAGCTGCTGGGGTCTGGTGGTGGAAGCTTCTGGGGTCTGGTGGTGGAAGCTGGGGGTCGAGCTAGTGGGGGATAACTGTCACAGACCTGGCTGAATCCATTTAGACTCTAGACCCCCTGTTTGGACCCTGACCAGACTTTGGGAACAGTGGGTGGTTCAGCAGAGTGGCGCAGCGGAAGCGTGCTGGGCCCATAACCCAGAGGTCGATGGATCGAAACCATCCTCTGCTAGATACAACTTCAGCTATATTATGAGTCTACTCGGGGACTGGTGGTGGAAGCTCCTGTGTTCTGGTAGTGATTTTGCTGGGGTCTGGTGGTGAATGCTCCTGGGGTCTGGTGCTGGAAGCTCCAGGAGTCTGGTGATGGAAGCTCCTGGGTTCTGGTGGTGGAAGCTGGGGGTCGAGCTAGTGGGGTCTGGGGGTGGAAGCTGGGTGTCTGGTGGTGGAAGCTGCTGGGGTGCTCCTGGGGTCTGGTGGTAGAGACTTTTTTAAAGCTTGATGATTATACTTCATCACTGAGAGTTATGTGTATTCTCATTTTTTAAATGTTTTTTATGAAAAGTACTTTGATTTGTACATGAGATGTGTAATACAAATAAGCTTTCCTCACTTCATAAACTTAAATTCCTTATGTTTGAGTTATCTTTATTTCCTCTTAGCTTTAAGTCAGGTGATTATCAGACTTGACGAATTATTGTCGCACACCAAAGCTAACAATGGAACATACAATCTTTAGAGTCTGAAGTTTTTAAAGACATGCAGAGTAAGCAGTTTGGCCAGTATGGGGATTGAACCCATGACCTTGGCGTTATTAGCACCACGCTCTGACCTTCTGAGCTGACCGGCCTCAATGCTGGCGGCGCGTGTGTGTGTGTGTGAGCGAGCAGGTGGGTCCCCTGAGGGGAAAATACAAGAATGTGTGCGCGTGTGAACTTTTACATGTTGATCTTAACTTCACACTCAGATATACCATATACTTATCTATGGCAGATAACTGTCACAGACCTGGCTGAATCCATTTAGACTCTAGACCCCCTGTTTGGACCCTGACCAGACTTTGGGAACAGTGGGTGGTTCAGCAGAGTGGCGCAGCGGAAGCGTGCTGGGCCCATAACCCAGAGGTCGATGGATCGAAACCATCCTCTGCTAGATACAACTTCAGCTATATTATGAGTCTACTCGGGGACTGGTGGTGGAAGCTCCTGTGTTCTGGTAGTGATTTTGCTGGGGTCTGGTGGTGAATGCTCCTGGGGTCTGGTGCTGGAAGCTCCAGGAGTCTGGTGATGGAAGCTCCTGGGTTCTGGTGGTGGAAGCTGGGGGTCGAGCTAGTGGGGTCTGGGGGTGGAAGCTGGGTGTCTGGTGGTGGAAGCTGCTGGGGTGCTCCTGGGGTCTGGTGGTAGAGACTTTTTTAAAGCTTGATGATTATACTTCATCACTGAGAGTTATGTGTATTCTCATTTTTTAAATGTTTTTTATGAAAAGTACTTTGATTTGTACATGAGATGTGTAATACAAATAAGCTTTCCTCACTTCATAAACTTAAATTCCTTATGTTTGAGTTATCTTTATTTCCTCTTAGCTTTAAGTCAGGTGATTATCAGACTTGACGAATTATTGTCGCACACCAAAGCTAACAATGGAACATACAATCTTTAGAGTCTGAAGTTTTTAAAGACATGCAGAGTAAGCAGTTTGGCCAGTATGGGGATTGAACCCATGACCTTGGCGTTATTAGCACCACGCTCTGACCTTCTGAGCTGACCGGCCTCAATGCTGGCGGCGCGTGTGTGTGTGTGTGAGCGAGCAGGTGGGTCCCCTGAGGGGAAAATACAAGAATGTGTGCGCGTGTGAACTTTTACATGTTGATCTTAACTTCACACTCAGATATACCATATACTTATCTATGGCAGATAACTGTCACAGACCTGGCTGAGTCCATTTAGACTCTAGACCCCCTGTTTGGACCCTGACCAGACTTTGGGAACAGTGGGTGGTTCAGCAGAGTGGCGCAGCGGAAGCGTGCTGGGCCCATAACCCAGAGGTCGATGGATCGAAACCATCCTCTGCTAGATACAACTTCAGCTATATTATGAGTCTACTGTGAGATACTACCCTTGTCTCATTTAATAACAAACATAAAGTGATGTCATTATTTGTACAACTCCTCATGACTATGTTAAGAAGTGTTTTGTTTAGTTTCCTGCAAAGTAAACATAGTGGGAAGTGTTTCTTTCCACATCTAATAGTGTACAAACTCAGAATTTCACACAGAGCCTATGAGAAGCATATGAGCGTTTACCATATTTAGTTACAACTACAAAACACTTAACTGACGTTTTATTCTTTATTACTGAACTAAATGTTTGTCCAGATGGAAGCAACAGTATTTGTTTGCTTGCACAAGCTGACCAAAGGTCCTAACAAAAGGTCCTGAAACCAGAACATGAGTGAAAAGCAATATACGCCTGAGCATCTGACAGAGTGCTGTCCATGGTACCAGGAGCGTCTGGGTGTTTAGGGTACCAGGGCCCTGGTCGTCCAAGTAAGCTGGCTGGCTCTTTCACTCCGGTGGCCGGTTGGGGGGGGGCTTAAGAGCGGGTCCCCGGGTTCGGACGGTGAGCCGGGTCTTTGGGTGGCTCCAGGTGAGCCGGGTTTTTTGGGCAGCGGGACGGTGAGCCGCGAGGCTGAGTGGCTTTCAGCGACGTGCTGCCTGTCAGTTTTTCTCCGGGTTGAAGGTCTTGTTTCGGGCCTGAGGCTAAGTGGCTCCGGACCGGCTGTGGTGTGTTTTTCTCTGGGCCGAGGGGAGGGGTAAGCGGATGTAAGCCCCGCGATTCTCGGCTGGATCTCCGCGGTCTCAGCGCCACGAGAATGCGGATGAAGCCCCCCGATTCTCGGCTCGGCTCGCCACGAGGCTCTGGTCGAGCTGGTCCGGGATTCCACGCACCTCCGGGGACTGGTGGTGGAAGCTGGGGGTCTGGTGGTTATGCTGCTGGGGACTGGTGGTGATTTTGCTGGGGTCTGGTGGTGGAAGCTCCTGGGGTCTGGTGGTGGAAGCTCCTGGGGTCTGGTGGTGGAAGCTCCTGGGGTCTGGTGGTGGAAGCTCCTGGGGTCTGGTGGTGGAAGCTCTGGTGGTGGAAGCTCCTGGGGTCTGGTGGTGGAAGCTCCTGGGGTCTGGTGCTGGAAGCTCTGGTGGTGGAAGCTCCTGGGGTCTGGTGGTGGAAGCTCTGGTGGTGGAAACTCCTGGGGTCTGGTGGTGATTTTGCTGGGGTATGGTGGTGAATGCTCCTGAGGTCTGGTGGTGGAAGCTCCTGAGGTCTGGTGGTGGAAGCTCCAGGAGTCTGGTGGTGGAAGCTGGGGGTCGAGCTAGTGGGGTCTGGGGGTGGAAGCTGCTGGGGTCTGGTGGTGGAAGCTTCTGGGGTCTGGTGGTGGAAGCTGGGGGTCGAGCTAGTGGGGGATAACTGTCACAGACCTGGCTGAATCCATTTAGACTCTAGACCCCCTGTTTGGACCCTGACCAGACTTTGGGAACAGTGGGTGGTTCAGCAGAGTGGCGCAGCGGAAGCGTGCTGGGCCCATAACCCAGAGGTCGATGGATCGAAACCATCCTCTGCTAGATACAACTTCAGCTATATTATGAGTCTACTCGGGGACTGGTGGTGGAAGCTGGGGGTCTGGTGGTGGAAGCTCCTGTGTTCTGGTAGTGATTTTGCTGGGGTCTGGTGGTGAATGCTCCTGGGGTCTGGTGCTGGAAGCTCCAGGAGTCTGGTGATGGAAGCTCCTGGGTTCTGGTGGTGGAAGCTGGGGGTCGAGCTAGTGGGGTCTGGGGGTGGAAGCTGGGTGTCTGGTGGTGGAAGCTGCTGGGGTGCTCCTGGGGTCTGGTGGTAGAGACTTTTTTAAAGCTTGATGATTATACTTCATCACTGAGAGTTATGTGTATTCTCATTTTTTAAATGTTTTTTATGAAAAGTACTTTGATTTGTACATGAGATGTGTAATACAAATAAGCTTTCCTCACTTCATAAACTTAAATTCCTTATGTTTGAGTTATCTTTATTTCCTCTTAGCTTTAAGTCAGGTGATTATCAGACTTGACGAATTATTGTCGCACACCAAAGCTAACAATGGAACATACAATCTTTAGAGTCTGAAGTTTTTAAAGACATGCAGAGTAAGCAGTTTGGCCAGTATGGGGATTGAACCCATGACCTTGGCGTTATTAGCACCACGCTCTGACCTTCTGAGCTAACCGGCCTCAATGCTGGCGGCGCGTGTGTGTGTGTGTGAGCGAGCAGGTGGGTCCCCTGAGGGGAAAATACAAGAATGTGTGCGCGTGTGAACTTTTACATGTTGATCTTAACTTCACACTCAGATATACCATATACTTATCTATGGCAGATAACTGTCACAGACCTGGCTGAGTCCATTTAGACTCTAGACCCCCTGTTTGGACCCTGACCAGACTTTGGGAACAGTGGGTGGTTCAGCAGAGTGGCGCAGCGGAAGCGTGCTGGGCCCATAACCCAGAGGTCGATGGATCGAAACCATCCTCTGCTAGATACAACTTCAGCTATATTATGAGTCTACTCGGGGACTGGTGGTGGAAGCTGGGGGTCTGGTGGTGGAAGCTCCTGTGTTCTGGTAGTGATTTTGCTGGGGTCTGGTGGTGAATGCTCCTGGGGTCTGGTGCTGGAAGCTCCAGGAGTCTGGTGATGGAAGCTCCTGGGTTCTGGTGGTGGAAGCTGGGGGTCGAGCTAGTGGGGTCTGGGGGTGGAAGCTGGGGGTCTGGTGGTGGAAGCTGCTGGGGTGCTCCTGGGGTCTGGTGGTAGAGACTTTTTTAAAGCTTGATGATTATACTTCATCACTGAGAGTTATGTGTATTCTCATTTTTTAAATGTTTTTTATGAAAAGTACTTTGATTTGTACATGAGATGTGTAATACAAATAAGCTTTCCTCACTTCATAAACTTAAATTCCTTATGTTTGAGTTATCTTTATTTCCTCTTAGCTTTAAGTCAGGTGATTATCAGACTTGACGAATTATTGTCGCACACCAAAGCTAACAATGGAACATACAATCTTTAGAGTCTGAAGTTTTTAAAGATATGCAGAGTAAGCAGTTTGGCCAGTATGGGGATTGAACCCATGACCTTGGCGTTATTAGCACCACGCTCTGACCTTCTGAGATAACCGGCCTCAATGCTGGCGGCGCGTGTGTGTGTGTGTGAGCGAGCAGGTGGGTCCCCTGAGGGGAAAATACAAGAATGTGTGCGCGTGTGAACTTTTACATGTTGATCTTAACTTCACACTCAGATATACCATATACTTATCTATGGCAGATAACTGTCACAGACCTGGCTGAGTCCATTTAGACTCTAGACCCCCTGTTTGGACCCTGACCAGACTTTGGGAACAGTGGGTGGTTCAGCAGAGTGGCGCAGCGGAAGCGTGCTGGGCCCATAACCCAGAGGTCGATGGATCGAAACCATCCTCTGCTAGATACAACTTCAGCTATATTATGAGTCTACTGTGAGATACTACCCTTGTCTCATTTAATAACAAACATAAAGTGATGTCATTATTTGTACAACTCCTCATGACTATGTTAAGAAGTGTTTTGTTTAGTTTCCTGCAAAGTAAACATAGTGGGAAGTGTTTCTTTCCACATCTAATAGTGTACAAACTCAGAATTTCACACAGAGCCTATGAGAAGCATATGAGCGTTTACCATATTTAGTTACAACTACAAAACACTTAACTGACGTTTTATTCTTTATTACTGAACTAAATGTTTGTCCAGATGGAAGCAACAGTATTTGTTTGCTTGCACAAGCTGACCAAAGGTCCTAACAAAAGGTCCTGAAACCAGAACATGAGTGAAAAGCAATATACGCCTGAGCATCTGACAGAGTGCTGTCCATGGTACCAGGAGCGTCTGGGTGTTTAGGGTACCAGGGCCCTGGTCGTCCAAGTAAGCGGGCTGGCTCTTTCACTCCGGTGGCCGGTTGGGGGGGGGCTTAAGAGCGGGTCCCCGGGTTCGGACGGTGAGCCGGGTCTTTGGGTGGCTCCAGGTGAGCCGGGTTTTTTGGGCAGCGGGACGGTGAGCCGCGAGGCTGAGTGGCTTTCAGCGACGTGCTGCCTGTCAGTTTTTCTCCGGGTTGAAGGTCTTGTTTCGGGCCTGAGGCTAAGTGGCTCCGGACCGGCTGTGGTGTGTTTTTCTCTGGGCCGAGGGGAGGGGTAAGCGGATGTAAGCCCCGCGATTCTCGGCTGGATCTCCGCGGTCTCAGCGCCACGAGAATGCGGATGAAGCCCCCCGATTCTCGGCTCGGCTCGCCACGAGGCTCTGGTCGAGCTGGTCCGGGATTCCACGCACCTCCGGGGACTGGTGGTGGAAGCTGGGGGTCTGGTGGTTATGCTGCTGGGGACTGGTGGTGATTTTGCTGGGGTCTGGTGGTGGAAGCTCCTGGGGTCTGGTGGTGGAAGCTCCTGGGGTCTGGTGGTGGAAGCTCCTGGGGTCTGGTGGTGGAAGCTCCTGGGGTCTGGTGGTGGAAGCTCTGGTGGTGGAAGCTCCTGGGGTCTGGTGGTGGAAGCTCCTGGGGTCTGGTGCTGGAAGCTCTGGTGGTGGAAGCTCCTGGGGTCTGGTGGTGGAAGCTCTGGTGGTGGAAACTCCTGGGGTCTGGTGGTGATTTTGCTGGGGTATGGTGGTGAATGCTCCTGAGGTCTGGTGGTGGAAGCTCCTGAGGTCTGGTGGTGGAAGCTCCAGGAGTCTGGTGGTGGAAGCTGGGGGTCGAGCTAGTGGGGTCTGGGGGTGGAAGCTGCTGGGGTCTGGTGGTGGAAGCTTCTGGGGTCTGGTGGTGGAAGCTGGGGGTCGAGCTAGTGGGGGATAACTGTCACAGACCTGGCTGAATCCATTTAGACTCTAGACCCCCTGTTTGGACCCTGACCAGACTTTGGGAACAGTGGGTGGTTCAGCAGAGTGGCGCAGCGGAAGCGTGCTGGGCCCATAACCCAGAGGTCGATGGATCGAAACCATCCTCTGCTAGATACAACTTCAGCTATATTATGAGTCTACTCGGGGACTGGTGGTGGAAGCTGGGGGTCTGGTGGTGGAAGCTCCTGTGTTCTGGTAGTGATTTTGCTGGGGTCTGGTGGTGAATGCTCCTGGGGTCTGGTGCTGGAAGCTCCAGGAGTCTGGTGATGGAAGCTCCTGGGTTCTGGTGGTGGAAGCTGGGGGTCGAGCTAGTGGGGTCTGGGGGTGGAAGCTGGGTGTCTGGTGGTGGAAGCTGCTGGGGTGCTCCTGGGGTCTGGTGGTAGAGACTTTTTTAAAGCTTGATGATTATACTTCATCACTGAGAGTTATGTGTATTCTCATTTTTTAAATGTTTTTTATGAAAAGTACTTTGATTTGTACATGAGATGTGTAATACAAATAAGCTTTCCTCACTTCATAAACTTAAATTCCTTATGTTTGAGTTATCTTTATTTCCTCTTAGCTTTAAGTCAGGTGTTTATCAGACTTGACGAATTATTGTCGCACACCAAAGCTAACAATGGAACATACAATCTTTAGAGTCTGAAGTTTTTAAAGACATGCAGAGTAAGCAGTTTGGCCAGTATGGGGATTGAACCCATGACCTTGGCGTTATTAGCACCACGCTCTGACCTTCTGAGCTAACCGGCCTCAATGCTGGCGGCGCGTGTGTGTGTGTGTGAGCGAGCAGGTGGGTCCCCTGAGGGGAAAATACAAGAATGTGTGCGCGTGTGAACTTTTACATGTTGATCTTAACTTCACACTCAGATATACCATATACTTATCTATGGCAGATAACTGTCACAGACCTGGCTGAGTCCATTTAGACTCTAGACCCCCTGTTTGGACCCTGACCAGACTTTGGGAACAGTGGGTGGTTCAGCAGAGTGGCGCAGCGGAAGCGTGCTGGGCCCATAACCCAGAGGTCGATGGATCGAAACCATCCTCTGCTAGATACAACTTCAGCTATATTATGAGTCTACTCGGGGACTGGTGGTGGAAGCTGGGGGTCTGGTGGTGGAAGCTCCTGTGTTCTGGTAGTGATTTTGCTGGGGTCTGGTGGTGAATGCTCCTGGGGTCTGGTGCTGGAAGCTCCAGGAGTCTGGTGATGGAAGCTCCTGGGTTCTGGTGGTGGAAGCTGGGGGTCGAGCTAGTGGGGTCTGGGGGTGGAAGCTGGGGGTCTGGTGGTGGAAGCTGCTGGGGTGCTCCTGGGGTCTGGTGGTAGAGACTTTTTTAAAGCTTGATGATTATACTTCATCACTGAGAGTTATGTGTATTCTCATTTTTTAAATGTTTTTTATGAAAAGTACTTTGATTTGTACATGAGATGTGTAATACAAATAAGCTTTCCTCACTTCATAAACTTAAATTCCTTATGTTTGAGTTATCTTTATTTCCTCTTAGCTTTAAGTCAGGTGATTATCAGACTTGACGAATTATTGTCGCACACCAAAGCTAACAATGGAACATACAATCTTTAGAGTCTGAAGTTTTTAAAGATATGCAGAGTAAGCAGTTTGGCCAGTATGGGGATTGAACCCATGACCTTGGCGTTATTAGCACCACGCTCTGACCTTCTGAGCTAACCGGCCTCAATGCTGGCGGCGTGTGTACTGTCACAGACCTTGCTGAGTCCATTTAGACTCTAGACCCCCTGTTTGGACCCTGACCAGACTTTGGGAACAGTGGGTGGTTCAGCAGAGTGGCGCAGCGGAAGCGTGCTGGGCCCATAACCCAGAGGTCGATGGATCGAAACCATCCTCTGCTAGATACAACTTCAGCTATATTATGAGTCTACTGTGAGATACTACCCTTGTCTCATTTAATAACAAACATAAAGTGATGTCATTATTTGTACAACTCCTCATGACTATGTTAAGAAGTGTTTTGTTTAGTTTCCTGCAAAGTAAACATAGTGGGAAGTGTTTCTTTCCACATCTAATAGTGTACAAACTCAGAATTTCACACAGAGCCTATGAGAAGCATATGAGCGTTTACCATATTTAGTTACAACTACAAAACACTTAACTGACGTTTTATTCTTTATTACTGAACTAAATGTTTGTCCAGATGGAAGCAACAGTATTTGTTTCCTTGCACAAGCTGACCAAAGGTCCTAACAAAAGGTCCTGAAACCAGAACATGAGTGAAAAGCAATATACGCCTGAGCATCTGACAGAGTGCTGTCCATGGTACCAGGAGCGTCTGGGTGTTTAGGGTACCAGGGCCCTGGTCGTCTTTCACTCCGGTGGCCGGTTGGGGGGGGGCTTAAGAGCGGGTCCCCGGGTTCGGACGGTGAGCCGGGTCTTTGGGTGGCTCCAGGTGAGCCGGGTTTTTTGGGCAGCGGGACGGTGAGCCGCGAGGCTGAGTGGCTTTCAGCGACGTGCTGCCTGTCAGTTTTTCTCCGGGTTGAAGGTCTTGTTTCGGGCCTGAGGCTAAGTGGCTCCGGACCGGCTGTGGTGTGTTTTTCTCTGGGCCGAGGGGAGGGGTAAGCAGATGTAAGCCCCGCGATTCTCGGCTGGATCTCCGCGGTCTCAGCGCCACGAGAATGCGGATGAAGCCCCCTGATTCTCGGCTCGGCTCGCCACGAGGCTCTGGTCGAGCTGGTCCGGGATTCCACGCACCTCCGGGGACTGGTGGTGGAAGCTGGGGGTCTGGTGGTTATGCTGCTGGGGACTGGTGGTGATTTTGCTGGGGTCTGGTGGTGGAAGCTCCTGGGGTCTGGTGGTGGAAGCTCCTGGGGTCTGGTGGTGGAAGCTCCTGGGGTCTGGTGGTGGAAGCTCCTGGGGTCTGGTGGTGGAAGCTCTGGTGGTGGAAGCTCCTGGGGTCTGGTGGTGGAAGCTCCTGGGGTCTGGTGCTGGAAGCTCTGGTGGTGGAAGCTCCTGGGGTCTGGTGCTGGAAGCTCCTGGGGTCTGGTGCTGGAAGCTCTGGTGGTGGAAACTCCTGGGGTCTGGTGGTGATTTTGCTGGGGTATGGTGGTGAATGCTCCTGAGGTCTGGTGGTGGAAGCTCCAGGAGTCTGGTGGTGGAAGCTGGGGGTCGAGCTAGTGGGGTCTGGGGGTGGAAGCTGCTGGGGTCTGGTGGTGGAAGCTTCTGGGGTCTGGTGGTGGAAGCTGGGGGTCGAGCTAGTGGGGGATAACTGTCACAGACCTGGCTGAATCCATTTAGACTCTAGACCCCCTGTTTGGACCCTGACCAGACTTTGGGAACAGTGGGTGGTTCAGCAGAGTGGCGCAGCGGAAGCGTGCTGGGCCCATAACCCAGAGGTCGATGGATCGAAACCATCATCTGCTAGATACAACTTCAGCTATATTATGAGTCTACTCGGGGACTGGTGGTGGAAGCTGGGGGTCTGGTGGTGGAAGCTCCTGTGTTCTGGTAGTGATTTTTCTGGGGTCTGGTGGTGAATGCTCCTGGGGTCTGGTGCTGGAAGCTCCAGGAGTCTGGTGATGGAAGCTCCTGGGTTCTGGTGGTGGAAGCTGGGGGTCGAGCTAGTGCGGTCTCGGGGTGGAAGCTGGGGGTCGAGCTAGTGGGGTCTGGGGGTGGAAGCTGGGGGTCGAGCTAGTGGGGTCTGGGGGTGGAAGCTGGGTGTCTGGTGGTGGAAGCTGCTGGGGTGCTCCTGGGGTCTGGTGGTAGAGACTTTTTTAAAGCTTGATGATTATACTTCATCACTGAGAGTTATGTGTATTCTCATTTTTTAAATGTTTTTTATGAAAAGTACTTTGATTTGTACATGAGATGTGTAATACAAATAAGCTTTCCTCACTTCATAAACTTAAATTCCTTATGTTTGAGTTATCTTTATTTCCTCTTAGCTTTAAGTCAGGTGATTATCAGACTTGACGAATTATTGTCGCACACCAAAGCTAACAATGGAACATACAATCTTTAGAGTCTGAAGTTTTTAAAGATATGCAGAGTAAGCAGTTTGGCCAGTATGGGGATTGAACCCATGACCTTGGCGTTATTAGCACCACGCTCTGACCTTCTGAGCTAACCGGCCTCAATGCTGGCGGCGTGTGTACTGTCACAGACCTTGCTGAGTCCATTTAGACTCTAGACCCCCTGTTTGGACCCTGACCAGACTTTGGGAACAGTGGGTGGTTCAGCAGAGTGGCGCAGCGGAAGCGTGCTGGGCCCATAACCCAGAGGTCGATGGATCGAAACCATCCTCTGCTAGATACAACTTCAGCTATATTATGAGTCTACTGTGAGATACTACCCTTGTCTCATTTAATAACAAACATAAAGTGATGTCATTATTTGTACAACTCCTCATGACTATGTTAAGAAGTGTTTTGTTTAGTTTCCTGCAAAGTAAACATAGTGGGAAGTGTTTCTTTCCACATCTAATAGTGTACAAACTCAGAATTTCACACAGAGCCTATGAGAAGCATATGAGCGTTTACCATATTTAGTTACAACTACAAAACACTTAACTGACGTTTTATTCTTTATTACTGAACTAAATGTTTGTCCAGATGGAAGCAACAGTATTTGTTTCCTTGCACAAGCTGACCAAAGGTCCTAACAAAAGGTCCTGAAACCAGAACATGAGTGAAAAGCAATATACGCCTGAGCATCTGACAGAGTGCTGTCCATGGTACCAGGAGCGTCTGGGTGTTTAGGGTACCAGGGCCCTGGTCGTCTTTCACTCCGGTGGCCGGTTGGGGGGGGGCTTAAGAGCGGGTCCCCGGGTTCGGACGGTGAGCCGGGTCTTTGGGTGGCTCCAGGTGAGCCGGGTTTTTTGGGCAGCGGGACGGTGAGCCGCGAGGCTGAGTGGCTTTCAGCGACGTGCTGCCTGTCAGTTTTTCTCCGGGTTGAAGGTCTTGTTTCGGGCCTGAGGCTAAGTGGCTCCGGACCGGCTGTGGTGTGTTTTTCTCTGGG